>NC_053127.1:4807178-4812178 GCF_010015445.1 Perca fluviatilis
ACTTCTCTACCGTCTCTCTACATACTAGTCTCTACTGCCGTCTCTCTACTGCCGTCTCTCTACATACTACTCTCTACATACTGCTCTCTACATACTGCTGTCTCTCTACATACTGCTCTCTGCATACTACTCTCTACTGCTGTCTCTCTGCATACTACTTACGCTGTCTCTACATACTGCTCTCTACTGCTGTCTCTCTACATACTGCTCTCTACTGCTGTCTCTCTACATACTGCTCTCTACTGCTGTCTCTCTGCATACTGCTCTCTACTGCTGTCTCTCTGCATACTGCTCTCTACTGCTGTCTCTCTACATACTGCTCTCTACTGCTGTCTCTCTACATACTGCTCTCTACTGCTGTCTCTCTGCATACTACTCTCTACTGCTGTCTCTCTACATACTGCTCTCTACTGCTGTCTCTCTACATACTGCTCTCTACTGCTGTGTCTCTACATACTACTCTCTACTGCTGTGTCTCTACATACTACTCTCTACATACTACTCTCTACTGTTGTCTCTCTACATACTACTCTCTACTGCTGTCTCTCTACATACTACTCTCTACTGCTGTGTCTCTACATACTACTCTCTACTGCTGTCTCTCTACATATTACTCTCTACTGTTGTCTCTCTACATACTACTCTCTACATACTACTCTCTACATACTACTATCTACATACTGCTCTCTACTGCTGTCTCTGTACATACTACTCTCTACAGTTGTCTCTATCTACATACTACTCTCTACAGTTGTCTCTCTAAATAGATGTATTGATCAATAGAACATATGTATTTCAAAATAGAAAACATTACACTTCATAAGGTATTGTATTCATAACATTCATTGTATTGATTGAGAAGCGCTGGGTTAGAGGCTCAGACTTTGAAGTTAAATCTGGATTTCTGAAGTGGTTTGTCCCTCGGCTCCGTACAAAAAAAAAAAAAACAGCAGCCGGCGAGCAGCTGTTCAGACAGACTGCCGAGCCACGTGGAGATCACATAGCAGAGGGATTAAAACTTCACAGCAGGAGGACGGCCGTCTGGCCAGGAAAACAACACATGACCGAGGAAACACAGAACAGCAACCCGACTCCTCTCTCCGCTGTGTGAAACGATCCCATCAGCCTTTTCCAACCGCATTCTGCAACTGAAATCTTCTACTTCGTAATAACTTAAGTGGTGGAAAGCTGCAACAACGCTAGAGCTGCAAAGACTGAACGATTAGCCTTCGACTATGACATTTATAAGCTGCTCTCCGGTTCCATAAGCATTACTAACAGATACAAAGGCCGCATTGTGCAACTAAAATCTTCGGTGACACTTTACTTGAGGGTATGGACATAATCGTGACTTGACACTGTCATAACTATGTTATAACACTGTCATAACTATGACCAGACACGGTCATGAACGTGTCATAAACGTTATAAACAAGTCATGAACGTTTATGACTTCTGTCATTAAGTGTCATTCGGTTTTTTGTCATGACAAGTTGACATTGTTTGGGTTGTCTTGATTATGACAAGTTGACATTGTTTGGGTTGTCTTGATTATGACAAGTTGACATTGTTTGGGTTGTCTTGATTATGACAAGTTGACATTGTTTGGGTTGTCTTGATTATGACAAGTTGACATTGTTTGGGTTGTCTTGATTATGACAAGTTGACATTGTTTGGGTTGTCTTGATTATGACAAGTTGACATTGTTTGGGTTGTCTTGATTATGACAAGTTGACATTAAATTAGTTTGGGATGTCTTTGTCATGACAACTTGACATTAACCAGGATGACATTTACCAGAGGATGTCTTTGTCATGACAACTTGACATGTCGTCATCCTGTTAAATGTCCATCTGTCTTAATAAGGACACTCCAGAGAAATTGGGTCATAGGTGAGATAGATTTTCTAGTTGAAAATATGTGTAAGTCTATGGTGTTCTCTAAAGTAAGATGAGTGGAAAATGATTTGCCCAAGACGTGTTTAGTTGTTTATTGTAGAAACTAGCAGTGAAATTCTAACTAATGGTCAATGGTAACATATTCGAGAGATAATTGAGGCAATTAAGAGTTGGTTGGTCTAGTGGGAGGAGCTTAAGACATATAAGCCTCTGGCCGACCTAAATATGGGGCAGTCTGAGGGTGGCTCCAATCCAGACAGGTGATGTGAGCTTTGCTAGTGTAAAAATGATATTCTTTTTTGTTTGTTATGGTTTTTTTGCTGTGGGCGTCCTGCATTGTCTCACCATATTTTTTGTAAATAAAAGCTCCTTCACGTCTTGCAACTTAAGCCATCGTGTTAGCGACGTTTTTTGTCCAGGCTCCCAACGCTCCCCGTAACAAAGTAATGTCAAGTTGTCATGACAAAGACATCCTCTGGTAATGTCATCCTGGTTAAATGTCAAGTTGTCATGACAAAGACATCCTCTGGTAATGTCATCCTGGTTAAATGTCAAGTTGTCATTACAAAGACATGCCAAACTAATGTATTGTCAACTTATCATGACTAAGACAACTTGTGGTTAATGTCACTTTGACTACGTTTACAAGCTGTCAATTTTCGGGTTATGGTCGGGTTAAGGTCACTATTCGGGTTTCTGAAACATTCGGAATAACCCGTTTACACGCGTGAGCAGAGAGAGTTACTCCTGTATACGTGGAATTTGTAATCAAATGGCGATATCCCGAAGTAAACGGCGACGCACGGTTAGCGTCTGGACGTAGCCTACGGACAACCTTAAGACGCAATAACTTCTCGGTCCCCTTCTTATAAATCTCACTATCTCGTATTTTCCGTCACAACAGAAGACATTATATTCATGGTTTTCACCACACTAATGAAGACATTATATTCATGGTTTTCACCACACTAATAAAAGACATTATATTCATGGTTTATCACCACACTAATAAAAGACATTATATTCATGGTTTTCACCACACTAATAAAAGACATTATATTCATGGTTTTCACCACACTAATAAAAGACATTATATTCATGGTTTTCACCACACTGATGAAGAAACCGATTTCCGCCTCGCTCCAAAAGTGTGGCGCTGTGCTGCGTCTCGCTACGTTTACCTCATAGACAGTGTATAAGGTTTACCTCTACTTCTTTTTTACTTCCGGTATACTGCGCGCAGGTTTTCTGCATTGACACACATATATATATATATATATAACTATATTATTATAGTATATAATTATTATTATAACTATGTTTTCTGGCGCATACAAGAAGTTCCTCTACTCAAAAGACCAAGATTCCTTGCAAATAGAACATGCGCAGAACACAAATCAATGTTCCTTGTGATGGGATATGCCGATACGCGTTTACATGACCAAAAATTCGGGTTAGAAAAGGGGTAACCCAGGTAGCATATTCGGGTTTTTAAAAACCGGAATATGAGCATAGTCGGGTTTTTGCCGGTGTTTACATGGCCGTGCGCGACCGGGTTATTGCTAATATTCCAGTTTTGAACAGGTTATTGGCTGCATGTAAACGTAGTCTTTGATTAATGTCAAGTTGTCGTAATCAAGACAACCCAAACAACGTCAACTTGTCATGACAACAACCAAATGACAGTTAATGACAGAAGTCATAAACGTTCATGACACGATTATGTCGATACCTTTAAGTAAAGTGTTAACCAAATCTTCTACTTCGTAATAACTTAAGTGGTGGAAAGCTGCAACAACGCTAGAGCTGCAAAGATTAAACGATTAGCCTTCGACTATTACATTTATAAGCTGCTCTCTGGTTCCATAAGCATTACTAACAGATACAAAAAAAATGCAATTTTTCTCATTCAAAACAACAACTAATGACGGAGCATTGTGCGAGCTTCTTCCGGTTAGTATTCCTTCAGTTCAGTTGGTAGTTTTGTTAGTTTTTTAAGTCTAAAAACTGCTGGTTTTGTCCTCTTGTGAGTCTGATATATTTTTTTGTGTACGGAGAGCCGAGAGGGACAAATAACTTCAGAAATCCAGATTTAACTTCCAAGTCTGAGCCTCAAACATGACATCATGACTTCGCGTAAACATACACGCCCACTTTCTAAAGCTACGTGGCGCGTTATCGCGAGGCTAACGTTGGGTTCAGGAAAAGAACAAAACGTGGAAAGGAAACGTGACACGCTGGTAGAGGTGTTGAAATTAATCAAATAATCGATGCATCGAATCGTGCACCTGGACGATGCTGCATAGATAAATCGGCCGGCTCATAATCGATTATTTCTGTTTGCAATGTAATGTAGGCCTAACAACATTTGTGTTTACATATTCTGGTTATGTTTTGCACATTCAGGAGGAGCCATGTGCTCAGTGCTGTATAGTTTTATCTATCCAGTTTATTTATTATTAGAGCTCTGCAGAATGTTTTGGTTTTTGAAGCTTGAAAAGCTATGAATTAAATATCCTACATGGCTTTGATAGAAACATGTATTTGACGCATCGTGATGCATCGAGATATCGAATCGCTGACGTGATAATCGTCATCGAATCGGGAGATCAGTGAAGATTCACACCTCTACATGCTGGACACGATACCCCAGTCTCCTGTGTTGTTTGACCTAGAGCTGGGCAATATATGGATATTATATCGATATATCGTGATATGAGACTAGATATCGTCTTAGATTTTGGATATCGTGATATAGTGATATGACATAAGTGTCTTCTCCTGGTTTTAAAGGCTGTATTACAGTAAAGTGATGTCATTTCCTGAACTTACCAGACTGTTGTAACTGTTCTATTATTTGCCTTTACCCTCTTAGTCATTATATCCACATTACTGATGATTATTCATCTAAAATCTCATCGTGTAAATATTTTGTGAAAGCACCGATAGTCAACGCTACACTATCGTTGCGGTATCGATATATCTGGTGAAAAATCTCGCGATATTGGATTTTCTTCATATCGCCCAGCCATAGTTTGACCCATCCTCCCCCACCCGACCAACCTTTAACTTTCTAAACGGATGATTTAATGTCGTCAACAA
>NC_053127.1:5117178-5197178 GCF_010015445.1 Perca fluviatilis
GCTCAGTATCAATGGGTGCCAAGCAACAGTTGACCTATCAGCGTATGACGCTGCAACTGAGGGCAAAATAAAAGTGTCTGCAGTTTCACTTCTGGTCTGAGGTGGAGGGAGGTTGTGTTTTCTCATACGTGTGAAATACAATCTGTGTTTTAATGAATTTACAGCATGTTGTGAGACGAACGTATTCTTTATTTTCTGTCGCAGCTTTGTGGAAGAGTTCTCCGTGAAGTGGAGGATAACCCTAACGTGTTTCAGTAAGAAATCTAATCTGGGCACAAAACTTGCACTTTTGTGTTATCTTCAAGCTCTTTCACAGTGTTGGTTCATCCAAATGATATTGCATGTGACAGATTTATTTGCAATGTTTTTGTTTCTGCCTTCACTTGAATGCATTAGAGGTGAATGAAAGTATTCTTCATTTTCTGTCGCAGCTTTTTAGAAGAGTTCTCACTGAACTGGAGGATAACGTGTTGAGAAAGAAATCTAATCTTGTGCACACAAAACCTGCCACTTGAGCTTTTTTTAAAGTTTCAATTCATCCAAATGATATAGTAGTTATTGACTTATTTGTCATGTTTTATATGTGTCTCTGTTTCTGCTTTCTCTCGAATGAAAGTTAGTTTGTACAGCTCACAGACATTCAACATCGATGTATCTGTCTGTCCTCGGAGAGGGATCTATCTTTTGTTGCTCTACCTGAAGTTTTTTAGATTATTTACCTTTTCAAAAGTGTTTCTTCTGAAGTTTTTCCTAACCTGATTCAAGACTTTTATGATAGACGAATGTTGAAGAAAATTGACTTCCAGCTCTTCATAGTGTAACTGGGACATTGTTTCTGGAAACAGCCGTTCCTGGGATATTTTGGAAATCTTTAAATGCCATTTTATGCAAAGAAATAATGCTGTTTTTGTAATATAGGTGAATGATGGAGAAAATCAGACACTGTGACTTAATGTGTTGGATGCCTCTGTAACAAATTCATGATAATAACAGTTCAGAATAACAAAGTTCTGGTCACATTACAGCCTGTCATTGTTATTTTGATGTAGACATGTTTATATTCACTGTGATAACTTTATGAAGACGTTTTTTAGGGCTGCTGCCTCCGAGTCGACTAAGATTTCTTAAGTCGACATCGGTCGATTAAATCAACTAATCGGTCAGTCAACTATGATTTGTTTTAATTGATGACAGCCCTAATTAAAGGAAATGGTTTATTGATGATATCAGTTACACTCAAGTTGTTGGATATCTTTATTATTTGACGTTGGCGGAGGAAAGCATACGGCTATCTCCTGGAACTCAAACATTTTCTACACTTTTAAAGAGTCACAGTGAGATCTTGTGGAGAAACTCAGTTTTACAGATCTGTCAATTTAAATTAAGACAATTACTTCAGTCGAGGAAAGCCCTAGAGTTCTTTTAAATGTTGTTGATTTTCTGTAACTATAACCACCGCATATAGATACAACTGCAGTTATACATTCAGAGTCTTTATCCTGACAACAGACGAGAAATGGAAAACGACACTTTTGTTGGGGATATTCTAATCTTAGAGGGGTTAAATGTAACCTCCCAGTCCTTTATTCCCACCTTCATCTTCCTCCTCCTCATCTACATCTTCATCATAATGTCCAACATCGGCCTGGTGGTGCTGATCTTTCGGAGCAAGAGCCTCCAGCAGCCCATGTATCTGCTCGTCTGCAACATGAGCATCAACGATGTCTTTGGGGCTACAATAGTTATACCTCATTTCCTCCGAGATCTTTTATTTTCAGACTCAGAACGGTACATTCATTACATCGACTGTGCCGTCCAGGCGTTTTGTGTTCACCTCCATATGGGTGCTTCTCACACGGTGCTCATGATCATGGCTTTTGATCGTTACCTGGCCATCTGCAACCCACTGCGGTACGCGGCCGTCATGACCAACAGGATGGTGGTGTCGCTGTCGGTGGCAGCGTGGGGAACGGCCTTCGTGCTGGTGGCGATTCTCGTGGGGCTCAGCATCCGCCTGTCACGCTGCAGGTCAGTTATTTTCAACCCGTTCTGTGACAACCCGTCCTTGTTCAAACTGTCTTGTGAAAGCATTCTCATCAATAACATCTACGGTCTCGGCTACACGGTGGTGCTGCTGGGCTCGTCCCTCTGCAGCGTAACACTCACCTACCTGAGAATCGCCATGGTGTGTTTGAGTAGTAAAAACAAAGCTCTGAACAGCAAAGCGCTGCAGACCTGCACCACTCATCTGGTCGTGTACGTCATCCTCGTGTTGTCCGTCTTCCTCATTGTGATCCTGCACCGCTTCCCTCTTTTGGCCGACCTCAGGAACGCTGTTATCTATGGTCTGCAAAATAAAGAGGTCCGGCAGAGGATTAAAACTTTGTTTAATATCAATAAAGTAACTTGACATGTTGCATGTTTTCTCCTCTTCTACTTGTGTATTGTATACTTGTATCTTTTTTTTTTTAAAGATAGTTTTTATTGTAGATTAATGGGTGGATTATTCTCTGGATAGATGGATTAGTTGTTTGGCCTCTAAAATGTCAGAAAATTGGTGAAAAATGTGGATCAGTGTTTCCCAAAGTCCAAGATAACACCCTCAAATGTCTTGTTTTGTCAAAAACTCAAAAGATATTCAGTTTACTGTCACAGAGGAGAGAAGAAACTAGAACATAATCAGATTTAACAAGCTAACATCAGAGAAGTTTTACTGTTTTTCCATTAAAAAATGACTCAAACCGATAATAGTTGCCGATTAATTTAATAGTTGACAACTAAATCTTTGCAGCTCTAATTTGAGAGAATCAGTGAAATCATGGTATTGTTTGAGCAAGGTAAATGACTAATACAGATACACTGGGGCGACAAAGAATCACGGAAAATAACTGGAAATGACTTAATACAATAGTTTTCTATAATACAAATTTAGGTTGTATCTTTGATTTGAAATTAAACGTGTATTTTGTGGCTTTTAATGTTTAAAGAAAGATATTTACACCTGTAAAAACTAATTTTAAATTTAAGAAATGTATTTTCAGTATTGTATGTGAAAACATAAAATATATTTCTTTAAAATATGGAAATTGAGGGTGCCAGGATAGCTCAGTTGGTAGAGCAGGCCTGTTTAGCCTCTGTCACTAACAGATAAGTTCGCAAAATCTGACTTGACGCATTGAAATGGATTTAAATAAAAAAATAAATTGTTATTATAATTTGTATGGGGGCTGAGATGAAATTTAAAAGGGTCAAAAATCACCACTGGGCTGAATACATTTTACCGAATATGGTTATACTGTATGTGACTAATAAATAAAAGCTTCTTTATAAAAATAAACGCTTCTTTCTTTGTTATTAGAACAGACTTTTAGTTAGACAACGGTTTTTGGTGTTTGGAGTTTTAAGCCCCCAACATCGTCTTACAGGCAGTGCTGCCAGAAAGGTACTAGGATTAGGCAATGGTTAGGGTTGAAGTTGAAGTCGGCGGTCACAGCGCTGCCTTGAATTCAACATTGGGGCCTTAAAACATCATCGAGCACGGTTTTTATGGCATTCTGATTTTATATTCTTATGTCTTTTATTCATAAAGTGCCATATAAATAAGCTTTACTTACTTACTTCTTGGTGCCCACTCTCTATGCCAATATCTTAAATTAAAAACAACCTACAGGAGATACACATGCTCAGTATCAATGGGTGCCAGGCAACAAGTTGACCTGTCAGCGTGTGACGCTGCAGCTGAGGGCTGAATAAAAGTGTCTGCAGTTTCACTTCTGGTCTGAGGTGGAGGGAGGTTGTGTTTTCTCATACGTGTTTAATACAATCTATGTTTTAATTAATTTACAGCATCTTCTGAGATGAACGTATTCTTTATTTTCTGTCGCAGCTTTGTGGAAGAGTTCTCCACGAAGTGGAGGATAACCCTAACATGTTTCAGTAAGAAATCTAATCTGGGCACAAAACTTGCACTTTTGACTTATCTTCAAGCTCTTTCAAAGTGTCGGTTCGCCCAAATGATATTGCAGTTATAGATTTATTTGCAATTTTTTTGTTTCTGCCTTCACTCAAATGCATTAGAGGTGAATGAAAGAATTCTTCATTTTCCGTCGCAGCTTTATAGAAGAGTTCTCACTGAAGTGGAAGATAACGTGTTCAGAAAGAAATCTAATCTTGTGCGCACAAAACCTGCCACTTAAGCTTTTTTTAAAGTGTTGATTCACCCAAATTATATAGTAGTTATTGACGTATTTGTCACGTTTTATGTGTCTCTGTTTCTGCCTTTTCTCGAAAGAAAGTTAGTTTGTGCAGCTCAGAGACATTCAACATCGATGTATCTGTCTGTCCTTGGAAAGGGATCTACCTTTTGTTGCTCTACCTGAAGTTTCTTAGATTTTTTAACCTTTCAAAAGTGTTTCTTTTGGACGTTTTTCCTAATCTGATTCAAGACTTTTATGATAGACAAATGTTGAAGCAAATTGACTTCCAGCTCTTCATAGTGTAACTGGGACATTGTTTCTGGAAACAGCCGTTCCTGGGATATTTTGGAAATCTTTAAATGCCATTTTAAGCAAAGAAATAATGCTGTTTTTGTAATATAGGTGAATGAGGGAGAAAATCAGACACAGTGACTTAATATGTTGGATGCTTCTGTAACAAATTCATGATAATAACAGTTCAGAATAACAAAGTTCTGTGTCACATTACAGCCTGTCATTGTTATTGTGATGTAGACATGTTTATATTCACTGTGATAACTTTATGAAGACTTTTTTTAGGGCTACTGCCTCTGAGTCGACTAAGATTTCTTAAGTCGAGATCTGTCGACTAAATCAACTAATCAGCCAATCAACTATGATTTGTTTTAACTGATGACAGCCCTAATTAAAGGAAATTGTTCATTGATGAAATCAGTTACACTCAAGTTGTTGGATATCTTTATTATTTGACATTGGCGGGTGAAAGCATACGCCGATCTCCTGGAACTCAAACATTTTCTAACCTTTTAAAGAGTCACAGTGAGATCTTGTGGAGAAACTCAGTTTTACAGATCTGTCAATTTAAATCAAGACAATTACTTCAGGCGAGCAAAGCCCTAGAGTTTTTTTTAAATCTTGTTGCTTTTCTGTAACTAAAACTGCATATAGATACAACTGCAGTTATACATTCAGAGTTTTTATCCTGACACGACAGACGAGAAATGGGAAATAACACTTTTGTTGGGGATATTCTAATCTTAGAGGGATTAAACGTAACCTCCCAGTCCTATATTCCCGCCTTCATCTTCCTCCTCCTCATCTACATCTTCATCATAGTGTCCAACATTGGCCTGGTGGTGCTGATCTTTCGGAGCAAGGGCCTCCAGCAGCCCATGTATCTGCTCGTCTGCAACATGAGCATCAACGATGTCTTTGGGGCTACAATAGTTATACCTCATGTCCTCCGAGATCTTTTAATTTCAGACTCAGAACGGTACATTCATTACATTAACTGTGCCTTTCAGGCGTTTTGTGTTCACCTCCATATGGGGGCTTCTCAGACGGTGCTCATGATCATGGCTTTTGATCGTTATGTGGCCATCTGCAACCCGCTGCGCTACGCTGCCGTCATGACCAGAAGGATGGTGGTGTCGCTGTCGGCGGCAGCGTGGGGAACGATCTTCGTGATGGTAGCAATTCTCGTGGGGCTCAGCGTCCGCCTGTCACGCTGCAGGTCAGTCATCTTCAACCCGTTCTGTGACAACGCGTCCTTGTTCAAACTGTCTTGTGAAAGCATTCTCATCAATAACATCTATGGTCTCGGCTACACGGTGGTGCTGCTAGGCTCGTCCCTCGGCAGCGTAACGCTCACCTACCTGAGAATCGCCATGGTGTGTTTGAGTAGTAAAAACAAAGCTCTGAACAGCAAAGCGCCGCAGACCTGCGCCCCTCATCTGGTCGTAGGTAGTCATCTTCTATTCATACGAATTCAGGAATGCGGCGCGCTTATCATGGGAGATGTCGTCCGGCGGCACTGAACGCTGTTATCTACGGTCTGCAAAACAAAGAGATCCGGCAGAGGATTAAAACTTTGTTCCATAACAATAAATTGAGTTGACATGTTGCATGTTTTATCCTCTTCTAGTTGTGTATTGTATACTTATATCTTTTTTTAAATTAAAGGTAATTTTCATTGTCGATTAATTGATGGATTATTCTCAAGATCGATGGATTAGTTGTTTGGTCTCTCAACTCAAATATATTCATTTTACTGACACAGAGGAGTGAAGAAACTAGAACATATTTACATTTTGAAGGATATATTTTGTGGAAAATATGTGTAGAGATCATGAATGGTTTTGTTCTCTGATCTTCCTGACTATCTGATAGAGAGCCATCTGACCTCATAAGTTTGAAAGGGAGTTGCTCTTCCTGAGTATCTGTGAGAGGAAGATCTGACCTGATAAATATGAAAGGGAGCACCGGACTGGGAAAATATTTTATTTTATGTGTTTATTGAAATTTGTACATTTTACAGACAAAAACAGTACAAGACACATAACATAAAACTGAAAAAAAACAAGGATCAAATGTAGTAGTTGTAGTATCCACAGTCATAATTCTGTACATCCATAGGAGTATGCTTACATGAAAAACATACTGCCGTTTATCACAACACCGTACAGTACAGATGGCACACTACAGGCACCAGGAAAATAATTGAGCTGATTAAAAAGACTCTCAGATCAGGAGGAGCAGAGAACAACACAACTCTGTAATATGTATTTTGCATTAACTGAAAGGTAAAATTCAGGTCATAGGGTGACTTTGACTCTCATCGTTCCTGGGTCTGCAGAAAGATAAGACTCACACTTGTCTTGAGTAATATGAACAGACGTGGACTACATCCAACTGATAACAACACCACCAAGGATGTGCAAGGAGGATGGACAAAAAAATGGATAAAAGTATGAGGTTTTGAGTCAGCGGGCATCAGATGCCAGACGGCACTATGTCTGTGTCTTTGTAATATTTGCAATATCATTCACAAAAGCTTTGATGTAACTCATCCAAGCGAATCCTGTGTCTTAATTTGATTCTGGTCTACCATGTAACGCTTACATGGTGCAGTTACCACAAATTGGAGTCGAATAGTATCTGGCCTTTTAGGCCAGGCCAGAACCGGTCAACGGGCACATCGTTTTCCTACAATTTAACAAGCTGACGTCACAGAATTGATTGATTGATTTATTAGACAAAATGCCAACACAGTGACATTGTACATTTATCAGAACTGTCGAGGATAACACAAGAAAGTTACAAACTTATTTCCATTGTGGTCCTCGTTTAGAAGTTTTCCTTTTTTTCCATTAAAAAATGACTCAAACCGCTAATAGCTTAGCAGATTAATTTAATAGTTGACAACTAAATCTTTGCAGCTCTAATTTGACAGAATCAGTGAAATCATGGTACTGTTAGAGCAAGGTAAATGACTAACACTGTGGTGAGATACACTGTAAATAAACAATAATATTTTTCACCTGGGGTGACAAAGAATCCTGAAAAATAACTGGAAAAGACTTAAAAATACAGTAATTTTCTATAATACAAATTTAGTTTGTATCTTTAATTTGAAATGAAATGTGTATTTTGTGGCTTTTAATGTTTAATGAAAGATATATACACCTAAAAAAACAAATTTTAAAGTTAAGAAATGTATTTTCAGTACTCTATGTAAAAACATGAAATACATTTCTTTAAAATATGGAAACTGAGGGTGCCAGGATAGCTCAGTTGGTAGAGCAGACGCCCATATATAGAGGTTTACTCCTCGATGCAGTGGGCCCAGGTTCGACTGCGACCTGCAGCCCTTTGCTGCGTGATGTTCCCCCCTCTCTCTCCCCTTTCATGTCTTCAACTGTTCTATCAAAATAAAGGCCGAAAATGCCCAAAAAATATATTTTTTTTAAATATATGGAAATTGTATTTTTATTCAGTCGTTTTCATTATCATTAATTTCATTATCTTAATTTTGTTAGTTTTAATTAAATGGGCACTCCAGCGATTTGGTATTGAAATACCATGAAGTCAAAAATAAACAGCAGCAGTCAATGTGGTGCCCTGGCGAAAAACATCTGGAATACATACAAGATACAGCATGTTACGTGTTGTATTGATTTCGGATGAGCCCCCAAAATTGAACTCACAAGAGACTAGAAAACTGAAATTAAAATCAAAGCGGAGGCCGTGATGTCCTGAGTACACGTACATTGATCACTCTAATGTTTAAAAGGAAATACACATACTACATAAATACAGTACAATATGACAATTTGAACATGGACAGATTGGGGCAGTCGCGGATGCATTTGGGGAGATATTTCCATGAGATAGGAGGGGGGCCTTTGTTGTGAAGGGCTTTGTCAGTGAGGAGGACTTTGAATTGTATTCTTTGTGGGACAGAGAGCCAGTGGAGGTTCTGGAGGACCAGAGTGATGTGGTCATGGGAGTGTGAATGGGTGATCAGATGAGTAGCAGAGTGCTGGATGTATTGAAGTTTATTTACTTACTACTTTGGATGACGACCCATATAGAATGCTATTGCAGTCCATTCTCCATTCTCGAAGTAATGAAGACACGGATCAAGATTTCATCAGCAGAGAATGTAAGTGATGGGCGGAGACGGGCAATGTTTTTGAGGTGGAAAAAGTCAGTTCTGGTGATTTGATTGACATGCTGTTCAAAGGTGAGGTTGCTATCAAAATGGGTCAAAATCTACGGGGTGTTTAAAGGAAAACTATGCCGGTTTTTTTTAGCTTAATGTACCGTAACTGAACAGCTTCGGAGACATTGGAATTGTTGTATGACTTTTTTCGATTTGAAAGGTGGTCGTCTCGCTTCCCTCTAGCGCCTGTGAGCGGAAAAACCACCCTTGCAACTTTCGGCCAGCGAGTTTTTCACACTATCGTCATGGAGCAAGCAGAAAGCTAGGAGAGCATTGGACATTGGAGGAACAAGGAAAGAGGAATCGGTCGACTGACCGAGCGAGGAGTCAGACACAAGTAAACATAGGAGCTGCCAAATATCTATTCCAAAGCTGTAGGGGGAGCTCTATAGAGAAACCTGTGAGCAAAAGCGAAGAGAAGAAGAAATGGCCAAAACTGCATAGCGCGCCTTTTACAGGCCAAAGAGGGCGAGGAAGGGCTAGAGCAGGGGTTTTCAAATTGGGTGAATGTGAGCCTCCCCTTAGAGTAGGTAAGGACAGCCGAGCCCCCCCTTCCCCAAAATCCCGTCCGCCTGTCCTAACCCACACACACCTCTGCAGTAATGCCGTCTTTTGTGTTATCCAGACAATGATGAATTTCAATAACTGATGAAATGTAAAGATTTTTTTATGTTGTATTTGAAGAATTTCCACAATTTTTAAAAGTGCGTTCATAAACGATTCTTTGCAAGAGCAAATCATTTCCAAGTTCATGCAGGCCTATTGAGGCTACTTTTAAAATCCTTCATTGTAAAGTGGGCCTAACCACAAGTCACCAAAATATGCTTGACATGTGTTATGATGCGGGGGGTCTGGGTATCCACCCCCTGAAAATTTTGAGCATTAAACACTTCATTTCCTGCATTCTGGTGAATTTGTATGCACCTATTCTAACTTTTTCTGAATCAATTTGCTGGAAATATGTTTATGTAAAGGGAAACAGATTACAATCCAAATATAAAAACATAATGGAATATATTGCAGTAAGGCTCTCAGGCTTTCTGTATTGCGTTCATCTATTTATTCTCCTGTAGATTTGCTTTTCTAATTATATCTGAGTCAGCACACATGTAGCCTAGTCATCATTTACTCTTACCTTCTTTTTTGTATGTTTTGTTGAGGAAGTAACCTCAATTATACATCCAGTAAGGCTCTCAGGCTTTCTGTATTACGTTCATCTATTTATTCTCCTGTAGATTTGCTTTTCTAATTATATCTGAGTCAGCACACATGTAGCCTAGTCATCATTTTTACTCTTACCTTTTTTTTTGTATGTTTTGTTGAGGAAGTAACCTCAATTATACATCCAGTAAGGCTCTCAGGCTTTCTGTATTGCGTTCATCTATTTATTCTCCTGTAGATTTGCTTTTCTAATTATATCTGAGTCAGCACACATGTAGCCTAGTCATCATTTACTCTTACCTTCTTTTTTGTATGTTTTGTTGAGGAAGTAACCTCAATTATACATTATTTATTTTAATGTATTAATAAACCCCTGGATTGTAATATTTCAGATATTTGAGCAAGATTTCAGCTCATGTCCAAAACTTTGTGCACATTCAACATATAACTCATCCCATCTGTGTTCTCTGAGGTTTGGAGGAGTCCTTGTATTTTGTAAAAAATAAAGTTATAAAATGCTATTACAAGAGTAAAGTCACTATATTATAATATTGTACCTGCACCATAGCCTGCTGTGCATTACGTTATTGGTCTGCTAATATGGTAGATCTCAGACATTCTGACAGACAAAGAGCCGCGTTTGGGTCTCTGAATGAGACAACGTTTAGGGAATGGCTGTACGCTGCTCTACGTCTGAGCTTTTTACAGGCGAGTAGACATTAAGCGACGTCCGGTTTCATATTTTTCAACTTTCCAAAATACATTTGGGGCTACACTCAAAACATTCGGGGCTGAAGCCCCGGCAAAATCAGCTGACGGTGTGTCTGTCAGTGGGAACATAGAGGCCGCGCTTTTGATGCGCAGAGGTGTTCAATGCGGGACTGCACTGCAGAGAGAAATAAAGGCAAGTCGTCCTCCACCTGCAGCCTTGATCTGTATTTGTTTTTAATCAGGGTCAGTGTGGAAAACCCACACTCACACAAGTAGGTGGAGGTGAAGGGGATTAGGACTTTCAAAGCCTTAGGGGAAATCGCTGTCCACAGACAACCATAAACGTGTTATCTGCATTTCTCCCAGTCTCTGTCACACTGCAGCAGGCCAGGTGAAACCTAACTTTAACTCAGGATCATATTTCCTAAATTCTTTGCTGGGTCCTGTCTCCTCCCTTAATGCTGACTTCTGTTGACTTGGGACGAGGAAACAACGCATTTTAAAGCTAATACACGCATGCACAATTACCAATATCAATATAGCTGCATAAATATTTATTTTATCTCTTTTAGCTCTTTGGCGCCCCCCAGGGGAGGTGTTCCTCACCTATTGAAAACCCCTGGGCTAGAGCATTCAGTCAATTTTCAAAATTAACTCCCTGTGAGTTATTAACTAATGCCGACCTGACACCAAACGACTTTTCAAGCGATCAAACTGTCGCAGACAAATTTCCAATATAGAATGAAATCCTGAGAGTCTTGCTTGGGTTGGGGCGCTCCAGTTGTCTCAATCATTTGGTGAAAGGTGGTCATAAAACTCAGTCCCAGCTGTGTTAGTCACAAAATCAAACGTGTTTGATATTATCAATATATATATATATATATATATATATATATATATATATTTGAAGTCTTGGTAGTAAAATCTTCTAGTCTGTGACTGAACACTCAGAAAAATTGTGTTTAGATGTGAGATGGTGTCACACTTTAGACTTTTAAGTCTTTTCAGAGACTTAGAGTGGATGGTAGGCTGAACAATTATCAGCATGAAACTTTCCCCAGTTGTTTACTGACTTTAAGACAATTGTTTTATGTATTACAAGTTTTATTCAAATGTTATGTTTAAATGTGCAAATGAGGCATTATCTTTATATGCCAAACTTTGAATAAATGTCCAGAACAGAAATGTAAACATTGGATAAAGCCAAGTTCTTGTTTTTAATTGTGTCGATATATTAGAGTCAAAGAGTTTTACTATAAAATTAGGCCACCGCGGGCCGGTCATATGACGTTGGCTATAGAGCAAGGTGAGCTGCCAGTCATTTCAGCTACCGTGGCATTTAAGTGGCACAACACTTAAGTTTAGACATCAAAATGACTAAGATTAGGGAAAAGATTGGGGTTTTATTTAAAACACCCATTTACGAGGTGAAAGTATTTGTTTTTTCCCCAGGTAGCGAACTCCGGGAAGTAAAACTATTAAAAATAATAATGCACTTGCAAAACTTGAAGTGCAAAATAATTTTTTTCTCGATTACTCTGTTGTGATCAATCCAAATTCGAGTACGAAGTACAAACTGATATATGGGTCTGAAAACATTTTAACAAATCAGAATGGGATCTAACAGGATGTGAGTGTTTCTGTGACTTCCCGTACAGACAGAAGGCTTGAAACGGCCGAAAGCTGTCCGACTTGACCACAGTTTTTTGTCTCCACCACCTACTGCTGCCGCCGCTGGGAGCGTGCCTATGTTCCCACATTTCTAAGATTTATTCCAAAATTAGGCCCTATGTTCCCACAGCCCCATGTTCCCACTTTTCTAATTTTAAGGAAAGTCTTAGATATATGTGAACCTTGGAGTGTGGGAACATAGGGCCTAATTTTCAGTGGAAAAAAAAAGAATCTTAGAAATGTGGGAACATTGGGCTGTGGGACCATTGGGCTGTAGGAACATAGGACTGTGGGACCATAGGGCTGACCCCCCGCCCCTGCTCCCGTCCGCTTTACAGACAAGGCGTCGCTCAAGTCCAACGGGCCTAATGTGTCCTTTAGCGAGACAATGAACCCCAAGTTGTTCCCTGGACGCTGCTATATGTCTGTCTTAGGATGGGTTGAATACATTTTACCATATATGATTGTATGTGACTAATAAATAAAAGCTTTCTTTGTTATTTTAACAGGCTTGTAGTTAAACGTTTTTTATGGCTGTCTGGTGTTATGTTTTCCTTTGTATTCTTATGTCTTTTATTTGTTTCATTTTATTGTGAAGCACTTTGTCATTTTTATTTGTGAAAAGTGCCATATAAATAAACTTTACTTCTTTATTTTTGGTGCCCCCTCTCTGTGACAATATCTTAAATTGAATCAGGGGCGATTCTAGGATCAGACCTATGGGGGACTCAGCACCTAATGAGAATGTGACACAGATACAGTGCCTTGCTAAAGTCTTAACCCTTCCTGCTAAATCAGTAATTTCACTGGATAACAATGAATATATGTATTTATTATTATAGTAGAGGATAAATGCAAAATATTGAACATATGAAAAAAACTATTAAAGTCCCTTTATGGAATACCAGAATCAAATGAAATGATAATGAGGTGTAAACAATAAATAAATAAAAACATAAAACTTTCCTTGACGGGGTTACAGGTGCATAGCATCGGCCACAGCGACACTGGATATTAAACCTGTTTCTTTGAACCTGTAATTGTTTGCCCTCTGTCACTAACAGACAAGTTCACAAAATCTGGCTTGAAGCATTAAAATTGATTGAAAAAAAAGTTTTTTTATTATTATAATTTTTAGGGGGGCTAAGATGAAATTTAAAAGGGTCTAAAATCGCCACTGGGTTGAATACATTTTACCGAATATGGTTGTACTGTATGTGACTGATAAATAAAAGCTTCTTTCTTTGTTTATTGTTTTTATTCCTGCCTGTAAGGCACTAGGATTAGGCAATGGTTAGGGTTAGGTTTAGGGGTTAGGGTTAGGTGCCTTGAAGGACGGTCACAGCGCTGCCTTGAATTCGACGTTGGGGGCGTAAGTCACCATCGAGCACGGTTTTTATGGCTGTCTGATTTCATGTTTTCCTTTATATTCTTATGTCTTTTATTTATAAAGTGCCATATAAATAAACTTAACTTACTTACTTCTTGGTGCCCACTCTCTATGCCAATATCTTAATTAAAACAACCTACAGGAGATACACATGCTCAGTATCGATGGGTGCCAGGCAACAAGTTGACCTGTCAGTGTGTGACGCTGCAGCTGAGGGCCGAATAAAAGTGTCTGCAGTTTCACTTCTGGTCTGAGGTGGAGGGAGGTTGTGTTTTCTCATATGTGTTTAATACAATCTATGTTTTAATTAATTTACAGCATCTTGTGAGATGAATGTTTTCTTTATTTTCTGTCGCAGCTTTGTGGAAGAGTTCTCCGTGAAGTGGAGGATAACCCTAACCCTAACGTGTTTCAGTAAGAAATCTAATCTGGGCACAAAACTTGCACTTTTGACTTATCTTCAAGCTCTTTCAAAGTGTCGGTTCACCCAAATGATATTGCAATTATAGATTTATTAGCAATGTTTTTGTTTCTGCCTTCAATCAAATGCTTTAGAGATGAATGAAATAATTCCTCATTTTCTGTTGCAGCTTCATAGAAGAGTTCTCACTGAACTGGAGAATAACGTGTTAAGAAAGAAATCTAATCTTGTGCGCACAAAACCTGCCACTTAAGCTTTTTTTAAAGTGTCGATTCACCCAAATGATATAGTAGTTATTGACTTATTTGTCACGTTTTATGTGTCTCTGTTTCTGCCTTCTCTCGAATGAAAGTTAGTTTGTGCAGCTCAGAGACGTTCAACATCGATGTATCTGTCTGTCCTCGGAGAGGGATCTATCTTTTGTTGCTATACCTGAAGTTTCTTAGATTTTTTACCCTTTCAAAAGTGTTTCTTTTGGACGTTTTTCCGAATCTGATTCAAGGCTTTCATGATAGACAAATGTTGAAGCAAATTGACTTGGATTGATAACTTTTCTTTGCAAAAACAGTCTTCTTTTGTGAGAATTACTTCCAGTGAAAGCTCTAAAATCTTTAAATGCCATTTTAAGCGAAGAAATAATGCTGTTTTTGTAATATAGTTGAATGACGGAGAAAAAACTCAGACACAGTGACTTCATATGTTGGATGCCTCTGTAACAAATTCATGATAACAACAGTTCAGAATAACAAAATTCTGCATCGCATTATAGCCTGTCATTGTTACTGTAATGTAGACATGTTTAGGTTCACTGTAATAACTTCATGAAGAAGTTTTTTAGGGCTGCTGCCTACAAGTCGACTAAGATTTCTTAAATCGATTCTTTTTTTATCCTTTTTTCATGGTGAATGACTTATTTCCAAGAAACCTAAGAGGAAGTATTTTAATCCTGTTGCTTAAATAATTACGCTCCAAGGAATCTGAATTATTAAACATCGTTTCGAGGGGAACAAATTTTCCGTACGGTTAACGTTGTGAATTGAAACAAAACTAATTGGTTAGATTAAGGAAAAGAGTTTTAAAAAGTTAGTACTAAATAAGTTAGGTGACGGTTTAAATAAGTATGTTTGTTATGTAAATTAACTTTCATACATGATAGGAATGCTCCCCCTGAGTCAATTAATTGGTCGTTTTATTTTAGTCAACTACGATTTCTTTACTAATTTTTTACACTTCTTACGTGCAGAATTATTTATTTTCAAGACATGTCGAAACACATCTCTGGCTTTTTTTTATTTAAAGTGGGGCTTTTGCATGATTCTTTGTGGAGAAACTTAGTTTTACAGATCTGACGATTAAATTAACTAATCGTTTAGTTCACACAATCATGAAATCGAGTGTTAGTTGAAGAAGTTTTCTTTACTTAAGGACAGCCCTACTTCTCTCACACTTATGCTTCATAAGAAAAAATACATTGTTTGGGTTTAAATTAGTATGTTTTTACATCATTTAAATTGAAAAGAAACTAATTCTATTACAGATCTGTCGATTAAATCAACTAATCAGTCAGTCAACTATGATTTGTTGTAATTGATGACAGCCCTAATTGGAGGAAATGGTTTATTGATGAACTCATCACATAAACAAGACAATTTTTTAAGGCGAGGAAAGCCCTAGAATTGTTTTTTTAAGAGTCACAATTAAATCTTGTTGCTTTTCTGTTACTATAAGTGCATATACATACAACTGCAGTTATACATCCAGTCTTTATCCTGACGCGACAGACGAGAAATGGAAAACAGCACTTTTGTTGGGGATATTCTAATCTTAGAGGAGTTATACGTAACCTCCCAGTCCTTTATTCCCGCCTTCATCTTCCTCCTCCTCATCTACATCTTCATCATAATGTCCAACATCGGCCTGGTGGTGCTGATTTTTCGGAGCAAGAGTCTCCTGCAGCCCATGTATCTGCTCGTCTGCAACATGAGCATCAATGATGTCTTTGGGGCAACAATAATTATACCTCATTTCCTCCGAGATCTTTTATTTTCAGACTCAGAACGGTACATTAATTACATTGACTGTGCCTTCCAGGCGTTTTGTGTTCACCTCCATATGGGTGCTTCTCACACGGTGCTCATGATCATGGCTTTTGATCGTTACATGGCCATCTGCAACCCGCTGAGGTACGCGGCCGTCATGACCAACAGGATGGTGGTGTTGCTGTCGGCGTGGGGAGCGAATCTTCGTGATGGTGGCGATTCTCGTGGGGCTCAGTATCCGCCTGTCACGCTGCAGGTCAGTTATCTTCAACCCGTTCTGTGACAACCCGTCCTTGTTCAAACTGTCTTGTGAAAGCATTCTCATCAATAACATCTACGGTCTCGGCTACACGGTGGTAGTGCTGGGCTCGTCCCTCTGCAGCGTAACGCTCACCTACCTGAGAATCGCCATGGTGTGTTTGAGTAGTAAAAGCAAAGCTCTGAACAGCAAAGCGCTGCAGACCTGCGCCACTCATCTGATTGTGTACGTCATCCTCTTGGTGTCCCACTTCCTCGTTGTGATCCTGCACCGCTTCCCTCTTCTGGCAGACCTCAGGAAAGTGGCGTCCGTTGTGGGACACGTTGTCCTGCCGGACCTGAACCCAGTTATCTACGGTCTGCAAAATAAAGAGATCCGGCAGATGATTAAAACTTTGTTTCATAACAATAAAGTAACTTGACATGTTGCATGTTTTCATTCTATACTTGTATCTTTTATAAACTAAAGATAATTTTCCTTATCGATTAATGGGTGGATTAGTCTCTGGATTGATTGATTAGTTGTTTGGTCTCTAAAATGTCGGAAAATTGGTGAAAAATGTGGATCAGTGTTTCCCAAAGTCCAAGATAACGTCCTCAAATGTCTTGTTTTGTCAAAAACTCAAAGATATTCAGTTTACTGTCACAGAGAAGAGAAGAAACTAGAACATAATCACATTTAACAAGCTGGCATCAGAGAAGTTTTACTGTTTCTCCATTAAAAAATGACTCAAACCGATAATAGTTGCAGATTAATCTAATAGTTGACAACTAAATCTTTGCAGCTCTAATTTGAGAGAATCAGTGAAATCATGGTACTGTTTGAGCAAGGTAAATGACTAACACTGTGGTGAGATACACTGTAGAAAATGATAATATTTTTTCAGCTGGGGTGACAAAGAATTCTGGAAAAGACTTTTTCTATAATACAAATTTAGTTTGTATCTTTAATTTAAAATTAAATGTGTATTTTGTGGCTTTTAATGTTTAATTAAAGATATTTACACCTATAAAAACTAATTTTAAATTTAAGAAATGTATTTTCAGTATTGTACGTGAAAACATAATACATTTCTTTAAAATATGGAAATTGAGGGCACCAGGATAGCTCAGGAGGTGGAGTGGGCGCCCATATATACTGTAGAGGTTTACTCCTCGACGCAGCGGGCCCGGGTTCGACTCAGACCTGCGGCCCTTTGCTGTGTGTCGTTCCCCCCCCTTTCTCCCCTTTCATGTCTTCAGCTGTCCTATCAAAATGAAGGCCGAAAATGCCCAATAATAATCTTAAAAAAAAAAAAAAGGAAATTGTATCGTTATTCAGTCATTGCTTTCATTATTATTATTTTCATTATCTTAGTTTTGTTAGTTTTAATTAAATGGGAACTCCAGCAATTTGGTATTGAAATACCATGAAGTCAAAAGTAAACAGCAGCTGTCAATTTGTTAACATTAACGATAAACCCTCCAAGTACGCTAAAGTTTGCCATGGTGTTACTCAAGGCTCAGTGCTTGGATCAATTCTATTCTCCTTATATATGCTTCCTCTAGGCAATATTATTAGGAAACACTCAATTAACTTTCACTGTTACGCAGACGACACCCAATTATATCTGTCAATTAAGCCAGACGAAAGTGGTCAGTTAGCTAAACTTCAAGCGTGCATTAAAGATATAAAATCATGGATGACCTACAATTTTCTGATGTTAAACTCAAACAAAACTGAAGTTATTGTGATGGGACCCAAGCACCTCCGAACTTCATTATCTAAAGACATAGCTACTCTGGATGGTATTGCCCTGTCTCCCACCACCACTGTCAGAAATCTAGGAGTTATTTTTGATCAGGATATATCCTTCAACGCCCACTTAAAACAAACCTCAAGAACAGCCTTTTTCCATCTTTGTAACATTGCCAAAATTAGGAACATCCTATCTCAAAACGATGCTGAAAAACTAGTCCATGCATTCCTTAATTCCAGGCTAGACTACTGCAATTCCAAACTATCAGGTTGCTCAAATAAGTCCCTTAAGGCTCTCCAGCTGATCCAGAACGCTGCAGCACGTGTTCTGATGAGAACTAAGAAAAGAGATCATATTTCTCCTGTATTAACTTCTCTGCACTGGCTTCCAGTGAAATCTAGGATCAAATTTAAAATCCTCCTCCTGACCTACAAAGCTCTAAATGGTCAAGCACCATCATACCTAGAAGAGCTCTTAGTACCTTTCTGTCCCACTAGAGCACTGCGCTCCCAGAACTCAGAGCTACTTGTGGTTCCTAGAGTCTCTAAAAGTTGACTGGGGGCCAGAGCCTTCAGCTATCAGGCTCCACTCCTCTGGAACCAGCTCTCAATTTGGATTCGAGGGGCAGACACCGTCACCACATATAATAGTAAACTGAAACCCTCCTCTTTGATAAAACTTATAGTTAAGGAGTGAGGAGTTGCAGCATCCGCCTAACCTGGCCCACCTGCTTCTCTTCGTAGTCATTAGATTTATTTATCATATAATCAATAATATAGTGAAAGTAGAGGGAAGCAGGCCAGTACAGCCCGATCCGGCAGGGGAGAGTTCAAGCCCAATCCGGCATCTCTCTCTAATCTAACCTGCCTCTCTTAGCTATGCTATTATAATTCTAGACTGCCGGGGAAATTCTTTCCTTCCTATGACACACTGAGCTGCTCTCTCATCTCTTTTTTCACTTGTTTCCTTTTGTATGCATCCTGTCCCAGAAATGCTGGTTACTAACCTAGCTCTGCGGAGTTTACTCCCCGGAGTCCGTATGTTTTTTCTTGCTCTGCAGTGCCACGTTACATCCGCAACGCCCTGCTGTGATGTTCATACACACAGAGTAGTCAGGATCCGGTATTGGAGACTGCACAACTCAGTATGAAACGATGTGCCCTGCTATGATGTGAACTTCCACGACTACCTTCGAAGTCACTGTTCCATTATCTTTAATGTTACTATTATTTGCCACTGTTCATCACACCCCAAACCGGGCCCGTCAGACACCGCCTATCAAGAGTCTGGGTCTGCCGAGGTTTCTTCCTAAAAGGGAGTTTTTCTTCACCACTGTTGCAACAGTCACTGCTAATGCTCTTGACGGAATTACTGTAATTGTTGGGGTTTTGGAATTCGTAGAGTGTGGTCTAGACCTACTCTATCTGTAAAGTGTCTCGAGATAACTTTGTTATGATTTGATATTATAAATAAAATTGAATTGAATTGAATGTGGTGCACTGGCGAAAAACATCTGGAATACATACAAGGTACAGTGTGTTACGTGTCGTATTGATTTCGGACGAGCCCCCAAAATTGAACTCACAAGAGACTAGAAAACTGAAATTAAAATCAAAGTGGAGGCCGAGATGTCCTGAGTACACCTACACTGATCACTTTATAGTATTTTAAAGGGAAATACACTTACTATGACAATTCACTCAGTACAATATAGCATGTGATTTGAACATGCACAGATTTTTGCAGTCGTGGATGCATCTGGGGAGATACTTCCATACAGGGGGCAGCTATAGAGAAGGCTCTGTCGCCCCAGGTCCAGTGTTTGGTCATGATTGGTGGCGACAGTAGGTTGGCATCTGAGGAGCGGAGGCTGCGGGAAGGAGTGTGGTGGTGAAGCAGGTCGGTGAGATAATAGGGGGCCTTTGTTGTGAAGGGCTTTGTGAGTGAGGAGGACTTTGAATTGTATTCTTTGTGGGACAGAGAGCCAGTGGAGGTTCTGGAGGACTGGAGTGATGCGGTCAGGGGAGCGTGAATGGGTGATCAGACGAGCAGCAGAGTGCTGGATGTATAGAAGTTTTTTTACTTACTACTTTGGATGACGAACCATATAAAATGCTATTGCAGTCATCAATTCTCGAAGTAATGAAGACACGGATCAAGATTTCGTCAGCAGAGAATGTAAGTGATGGCGGAGACGGGCAATTGTTTTGAGGTGGAAAAAGGCAGTTCTGGTGATTTGATTGACATGCTGTTCGAAGGTGAGGTTACTATCAAAACGGGTCATAATCTACGATGCGTTTTTAGCTTAATTTACCTTAACTGAACAGCTTTGGAGTCATTGGAATGAATTTTTGACTTTTTTCGAGTTGAATGGTGGTCATCTCGCATCCCCCTATCGCCTGTGAGTGGAAACGCCACTCTTGCGACTTTTGGCCGGCGAGCCACCGGCCTCAGCACCAGGAAGTATTGCGTGATATCAGTTCTCGCGAGGTAACAAATTGCTTCACAGCACTGCACACATGCGCCCATTCAGGAACTGGCTAACAAGGTAGTGATGGAGTTTTTCACACTATCGTCATGGCTTTCCAATTTTTCCAAATCAAGTCACCAATCACAACCATTGAGGCAGGCTTTACACGATGACAATAGTGCAGCGACGGCCAGCAGCTTTTTTTTTACATTCAACATGACGGCCACCGAAGCGCAGCAACCTCATGATGCCGCTGTCACTGCTACGTCACCCTGATCGTTGGTCTGAATGGTTGAAGGACTATCCAATTGCACCCAGAGGCATTTGCGCGGCGTCCGTTGGTGAGGCCCCTTTGGAAATGGGCTGTGATTAAACCTTTCCCAGACCCACTGTCAGTTATAACTTAGAAGGGTTTGGTGTCATCCAGGCTAGTTCAGCGCCTAATGAGAATGTGACACAGATACAGTGCCTTGCAAAAGTGTTAACACCCCTGCTAAATCAACAATGAACAATGAATATATGTATTTCTTATTATAACAGAGGATAAATGCAAACATATGACAAAATTATGAAAGTCCCTTTATGGACTACCAGAATCAAATCAAATGATAATGAGGTGTAAACAATAAATAAATAAAAAATAAAATTTTCCTTGACGGGGTTACAGGTGCATAGCATCAGCGACAGTGACACAGGATATCAAAACTGTTTCTTTGAACCTGTAATTGTTTGTCCTCTGTCACAAAGCATTAAAATTGATTAAAAAATTATTATAATTTGGGTGCCCAGATAGCTTAATTGGTAGAGCGGACACCCATTTATAAAGGTTTACTCCTCGACGCAGTGGGCCGGGATTCGACTCCGACCTGCAGCACTTTGCTGCATGTCATTCCCGCTCTCTCTCCCCTTTCATGTCTTCTGCTGTCATATCAAAATAAAGGCTGAAAATGCCCCCAAAATAATCTAAAAATTATAAATGAAAAGTTTATCTGAGATGAAATTTAGGGGTCTTGAGCCCCCCTAAAAAGGCTCTAAAATCGCCAATGGGTTGAACACATTTTACCGTATATGATTGTATGTGACTAATAAATCAAAGCTTTTTTATGAAATAAAAGCTTCATTCTTTTTTATTTAAACAGGCTTAAACAGGTGTTTGGTGTTTTAAGTCCCCAACGTCGTCTTCCAGGCAGCGCTGCCTTGAATTCGACGTTGGGGCTAAAAACACAATCAAGCACGGTTTTTATGGCAGTCTGATTTTATGTTTTCCTTTATATTCTTATGTCTTTTATTTATAAAGTGCCATATAAATAAACTTTACTTACTTACTTCTTGGTGCCCACTCTCTATGCCAATATCTTAATTAAAAACAACCTACAGGAGATACACATGCTCAGTATCGATGGGTGCCAGGCAACAAGTTGACCTGTCAGTGTGTGACGCTGCAGCTGAGGGCCGAATAAAAGTGTCTGCAGTTTCACTTCTGGTCTGAGGTGGAGGGAGGTTGTGTTTTCTCATATGTGTTTAATACAATCTATGTTTTAATTAATTTACAGCATCTTCTGAGACGAACATATTCTTTATTTTCTGTCGCAGCTTTGTGGAAGAGTTCTCCGTGAAGTGGAGGATAACCCTAACCCTAACGTGTTTCAGTAAGAAATCTAATCTGGGCACAAAACTTGCACTTTTGACTTATAGATTTATTTGCAATGTTTTTGTTTCTGCCTTCACTCAAATGCATTAGAGGTGAATGAAAGAATTCTTCCTTTTTCCATTGCAGCTTTATAGAAGAGTTCTCACTGAACTGGAGGATAACATGTTAAGAAAGAAATCTAAACTTGTGTGCACAAAACCTGCCACTTAAGCTTTTTTTAAAGTGTCGATTCACCCAAGTTATATAGTAGTTATTGACTTATTTGTCACGTTTTATGTGTCTCTGTTGTTGCCTTCTCTCGAATGAAAGTTAGTTTGTGCAGCTCAGAGACGTTCAACATCGATGTATCTCTCTGTCTTCGGAGAGGGATCTATCTTTTGTTCCTCTACCTGAAGTTTCTTAGATTTTTTTACCTTTTCAAAAGTGTTTCTTTTGGACTTTTTTCCTAATCTGATTCAAGGCTTTCATGATAGACAAATGTTGAAGCAAATTGACTTGGATTGACAACTTCTCTTTGCAAAAACAGTCTTCTTTTGTGAGAATTACTTCCAGTGAAAGCTCTAAAATCGTTAAATGCCATTTGAAGCAAAGAAATAATGCTGTTTTTGTAATATAGGTGAATGATGGAGAAAAACATCAGACACAGCGACTTCATATGTTGGATGCCTCTGTAACAAATTCATGATAATAACAGTTCAGAATAACAAAGTTCTGGTCACATTACAGCCTGTCATTGTTATTGTGATGTAGACATGTTTATATTTACTGTGATAACTTTATGAAGACATTTTTTAGGGCTGCTGCCTCCGAGTAGACTAAGATTTCTTAAGTCGACATCTGTCGATTAAATCAACTAATCAGTCAGTCAACTATGGTTTGTTTTAATTGATGACAGTCCTAATTAAAGGAAATAGTTTCTTGATGAACTCAGTTACACTCAAGTTCTTGGATATCTTTGTTATTTGACGTTGGCGGGGGAAAGCATACGGCGATCTCCTGGAACTCAAACATTTTCTAAACTTTTAAAGAGTCACAGTGAGATCTTGTGGAGAAACTCAGTTTTACAGATCTGTTGATTTAAATCAAGAAAATTTCTTGGGCGAGGAAAGCCCTAGAGTATTTTTTTAAATCTTGTTGTTTTTCTGTAACTATAACCGCATATACATACAACTGTAGTTATACATTCAGAGTCTTTATCCTGACACGACAGACAAGAAATGGAAAACAACACTTTTGTTGGGGATATTCTAATCTTAGAGGGGTTAAACGTAACCTCCCAGTCCTTTATTCCCACCTTCATCTTCCTCCTCCTCATCTACATCTTCATCATAGTGTCCAACATCGGCCTGGTGGTGCTGATCTTTCGGAGCAAGAGCCTCCAGCAGCCCATGTATCTGCTCGTCTGCAACATGAGCATCAACGATGTCTTTGGGGCGACAATAGTTATACCTCATGTCCTCCGAGATCTTTTAATTTCAGACTCAGAACGGTACATTAATTACATTGACTGTGCCTTCCAGGCGTTTTGTGTTCACCTCCATATGGGTGCTTCTCAGACGGTGCTCATGATCATGGCTTTTGATCGTTACGTGGCCATCTGCAACCCGCTGAGGTACGCGGCCGTCATGACCAACAGGATGGTGGTGTCGCTGTCGGTGACAGCATGGGGAACGGCCTTCGTGCTGGTGGCGATTCTCGTGGGGCTCAGCATCCGCCTGTCACGCTGCAGGTCAGTTATTTTCAACCCGTTCTGTGACAACCCGTCCTTGTTCAAACTGTCTTGTGAAAGCATTCTCATCAATAACATCTACGGTCTCGGGTACACGGTGGTGCTGATGGGCTCATCCCTCAGCAGCATAACGCTCACCTACCTGAGAATCGCCATGGTGTGTTTAAGTAGTAAAAACAAAGCTCTGAACAGCAAAGCGCTGCAGACCTGCACCACTCATCTGGTCGTGTACGTCATCCTCGTGTTGTCCGGCTTCCTCGTTGTGATCCTGCACCGCTTCCCTCTTCTGGCCGAACTCAGGAATGCAGCGTCTGTCATGGGACAGGTTGCCCCGCCGGCCCTGAACGCTGTTATCTACGGTCTGCAAAACAAAGAGATCCGACAGAGGATTAAAACTTTGTTCCATAACAATAAATTAACTTGACATGTTGCATGTTTTGTCTTCTTCTACTTGTGTATTGTATACTTATATCTTTTTTAAATTAAAGATAATTTTCATTGTTGATTAATGGGTGGATTATTCTCAAGATCGATGGATTAGTTGTTTGGTCTCTCAACTCAAATATATTAATTTTACTGTCACAGAGGAGTGAAGAAACTAGAACATATTCACATTTTGTAGGATATATTTTGTGGAAAATATGTGTAGAGATCATGAATGGTTTTGTTCTCTGATCTTCCTGACTATCTGAGAGAGAGCCATCTGACCTCATAAGTTTGAAAGGGAGTTGCTCTTCCTGAGTATCTCTGAGACGACGATCTGACCTGATGAATATGAAAGGGAGCACCAGACCGGGAAAATAATTGAGCTGATTAAAAAGACTCAGATCAGGAGGAGCAGAGAACAACACAACTCTGTAAGATGTATTTTGCATTAACTGAAAGGTAAAATTCAGGTCATAGGGTGACTTTGACTCTCATTGTTCCTGGGTCTGCAGAAAGATAAGACTCACACTTCTCTTGAGTAATATGAACAGACCTGGAATACATCCAACTGATAACAACACCACCAAGGATGTGCAAGGAGGATGTACAAAATATTTATAAAAGTACGAAGTTTTGAGTTAGCGGGCATCAGATGCCGGACGGGACTATGTCTGTGTCTTTGTAATATTTGCAATATCATTCACGAAAGCTTTGATGTAACTCATCTAAGCGAATCCTGTGTCTTGATTTGATTCTGGTCTACCATGTAACGCTTGCATGGTGCAGTTACCACAAATTGAAGTCGGATAGTATCTGGCCTTTTGGGGCAGACCAGAACCGGTCAACGGGCACATCGTTTTCCTACAATTTAACAAGCTGACATCCCAGAAGTTTTACTGTTTTTCCATTAAAAAAAAAATTACTGAAACCGCTAATAGCTTAGCAGATTAATTTAATAGTTGACAACTAAATCTTTGCAGCTCTAATTTGAGAGAATCTGTGAAATCATGGTACTGTTAGAGCAAGGTAAATGAATAACATTGTTGTGAGATACACTGTAAATAAACGATAATATTTTTTCACCTAGGGTGACAAAGAATCCTGAAAAATAACTGGAAAAGACTTAAAATTACAGTAATTTTCTATAATACAAATTTAGTTTGTATCTTTAATTTGAAATTAAATGTGTATTTTGTGGCTTTTAATGTTTAATGAAAGATATATACTCCTAAAAAAACTAATTTTAAATTTAAGAAATGTATTTTCAGTACTGTATGTGAAAACATACATATGTGAAATATATTTCTTTAAATTATGGAAATTGAGGGCGCCATGATAGCTCAGTTGTTAGAGCAGGCGCCAATATATAGAGGTTTACTCCTCGACGCAGCAGGCCCGGGTTTGACTCCGATCTGCGGCCCTTTGCTGCGTGTTGTTCCCCCCTCTCTCTCCCCTTTCATGTCTTCAACTGTTCTATCAAAATAAAGGCCGAAAATGCCCCAAAAATATATTTTTTTAAATATATGGAAATTTTATTGTTATTCAGTCTTTTTCAGTATCATTACTTTCATCATCTTAATTTTGTTAGTTTTAATTAAATGGGCACTCCAGCGATTTGGTATTGAAATACCATGAAGTCAAAAATAAACAGCAGCAGTAAATGTAGTGCACTGGCAAAAAAACATCTGGAATACATACAAGGTACAGTGTGTTATGTGTCATATTGATTTCGGATGAGCCCCCAAAATTGAACTCACAAGAGACTAGAAAACTGAAATTAAAATCAAAGCGAAGGCCAAATGTCCTGAGTACACCTGCACTGATCACTCACAAGGAAATACACATACTATGACAATTCACTCAGTACAATATGACATGTGATTTGAACATGCACAGATTGGTGCAGTCACGGATGCATTTGGGGAGATATTTCCATACAGGGGGCAGCTAAAGAGAAGGCTCTGTCGCCCCAGGTCCGGTGTTTGGTCGTGACTGGTGGCGACAGTAGGTTGGCATCAGAAGAGCGGAGGCTGCTGGAAGGAGTGTGGTGATGAAGCAGGTCAGTGAGATAGGAGGGGGCCTTTGTTTTGAAGGGATTTGTGAGTTAGGAGGACTTTGAATTGTATTCTTTGTGGGACAGAGAGCCAGTGGAGGTTCTGGAGGACTGGAGTGGTCATGGGAGCGTGAATGGGTGATCAGACGAGCAGCAGACTGCTGGATGTATTGAAGTTTATTTACTTACTACTTTGGATGACGAACCATATAGAATGCTATTGCAGTCATCAATTCTTGAAGTAATGAAGACACGGATCAAGATTTCGTCAGCAGAGAATGTAAATGTTGTCGGAGACGGGCAATGTTTTTGAGGTGGAAAAAGGCAGTTCTGGTGATTTGATTGACATGCTGTTCGATGGTGAGGTTACTATCAAAACGGGTCATAATCTACGATGCGTTTTTAGCTTAATTTACCTTAACTGAACAGCTTCGGAGTCATTGGAATGGTTATATTACTTTTTTTCGAGTTGAATGGTGGTCATCTCGCGTCCCCCTAGCGCTTGTGAGCATAAACACCACTCTGGCAACTTTCGGCCGACGAGCCACCGGCCTCAGCACCAGGAAGTATCGCGTGATATCAGGTCTTGCGAGGTAACAAATTTCTTCACGGCACTTCACACATGCGCCCATTCAGGAACTGGCTAACAAGGTAGTGATGGAGCTTTTCACACTATCGTCATGGCTTTCCAATTTTCCCAAATCGATTCACCAATCACAACCATTGAGGCGGGCTTTACACGATGACAATAGTGCAGCGACGGCCAGCAGCTTTTTGTTTACATTCAACATGACGGCCACCGAAGCGCAGCAACCTCTTGATGCCGCTGTCACTGCTACGTCACCCTGATCGTTGGTCTGAATGGTTGAAGGACTATCCAATTGCACCCAGAGGCATTTGAGCGGTGTCTGTTGGTGAGGCCACTTTGGAAATGGGCTGAGAATAAACCTTTCCCAGACCCACTGAGAAGGGACTGGTGTCAGCCAGGCTAGTTCAGCGCCTAATGAGAATGTGACACAGATACAGTGGGTGCCCAGATAGCTTAATTGGTAGAGCGGACACCCATATGTAGAGGTTTACTCCTCGACACAGTGGGCCGATTTGACTCCAACCTGCACTTTGCTGCATGCCATTCCCCCTCTCTCTCCCCTTTCATGTCTTCTGCTGTCCTATCAAAATAAAGGCTGAAAATAATCTAAAAATGATAAAGGAAAAATGAAAATGTATTATTATTATAAATTTTAGGGTGGCCGAGATGAAATTTAGGGGGCTTGAGCCCCCCCTAAAAAGGGTCTAAAATTGCTTCTTTATAAAATAAAAGCTTGTTCTTTTTTATTTAAACAGGCTTTTAGTTAGAAAACGGGTTTTGGTGTTTTAAGCCCCCAACATCGTCTTACAGGCAGCGCTGCCTTGAATTTGACGTTGGGGGCTTAAAACACAATCAAGCGCAGTTTTTATGGCAGTCTGATTTTATGTTTTCCTTTGTATTCTTATGTCATTTTTTTATAAAGTGCCATATAAATAAACTTTACTTACTTACTTCTTGGTGCCCACTCTCTATGCCAATATCTAAAATTAAAAACAACTTACAGGAGATACACATGCTCAGTATCAATGGGTGCCAGGCAACAAGTTGACCTGTCAGCGAGTCACGCTGCAGCTGAGGACTGAATAAAAGTGTCTGCAGTTTCACTTCTGCTCTGAGGTGGAGGGAGGTTGCGTTTTCTCATACGTATGTAATACAATCTGTGTTTTAATGAATTTACAGCATCTTGTGAGAAGAATGTTTTCTTTATTTTCTGTCGCAGCTTTGTGGAAGAGTTCTCCGTGAAGTGGAGGATAACCCTAACGTGTTTCAGTAAGAAATCTAATCTGGGCACAAAACTTGCACTTTTGACTTATCTATAAGCTCTTTCAAAGTGTCGGTTCACCCAAATGATATTGCAGTTATAGATTTATTTGCAATGTTTTTGTTTCTGCCTTCACTTGCACCTTCAAATGCATTAGAGTTGAATGAAAGCATTCTTCATTTTCTGTTCCGTTTTTCTATTGAGTTCTCACTGAAATGGAGGATAACGTGTTCAGAAAAGAAATCTAATTTTGTGCACACTTAAGCTTTTTAAAGCGTCGATTCACCCAAATGATATAGTACTTATTGACTTATTTGTCACGTTTTATATGTGTCTCTGTTTCTGCCTTCTCTCGAATGAAAGTCAGTTTGTGCAGCTCAGAGACATTCAACATCGATGTATCTGTCTGTCCTCGCGGAGGGATCTATCTTTTAATGCTCTGACGTTTCTTAGATTTTTTACCTTTTCAAAAGTGTTTCTTTGGACATTTTTCCTAATCTCATTCAAGGATTTCATGATAGACGAATGTTGAAGCAAATTGACTTGTCTTCTTTTATGAGAATTACTTCCAATGAAACCTCTTCATAGTGTAACTGGGACATTGTTTCTGGAAACAGCCATTCCTGGGACATTTTGGAAAACTTTAAATGCCATTTTAAGCAAAGAAATAATGCTGTTTTTGTAATATAGGTGAATGATGGAGAAAATCAGACAGGGTGACGTAATATGTTGGATGCATCTTTAACAAATTCATGATAACAGTTCAGAATAACAAAGTTCTGTGTCACATTCCAGCTTGTCAATGTTATTGTGATGTAGACATGTTTAGTTTCACTGTGATGTTTTGAATTGAAACAAAACTACTTGGTTCGATTAAGGAAAATATTTTTTTAAAAGTTAGTACAAAATAAGTTAGGTGACGGTTTAAATAAGTATGTTTGTTACCTAAATTCTGTTCAGGAATGCTCTATCTGAGTCAACTAAATGGTCGATTTCTTCTTAGTCGACTACGATTTCTTTAGTCATTTTATACGCTTCTCTTATGCAGAATTACTCACTTTCAAGACATTTCTAAACATCTCTGGCTTTATGGATTTAAAGTGGGGCTATTGCATGATTCTTTGCGGAGAAACTTAGTTTTACAGATCTCACAATTAAATCAACTAATCGTTTAGTCGAAAAAAATTGTAAAATCGAGAGTTAGTTGACGAAGAGTTTTCTTTAGTCAAGGACAGCCCTGCTTCTCTGAATCTTATGCTTTATAAGAAAAATACATTGTTTGGGTTTAAATGAGTATGTTTGTTACATCAGTTAAGTTGAAAAGAAACTAATTTTTTTACAGATCTGTCGAATAAATCAACTAATCGGTCAGTCAACTATTATTTGTTTTAATTGATGACAGACCTAATTAAAAGAAATGGTTTATTGATGAACTCAGTTACACTCAAGTTGTTGGATATCTTTATTATTTGACGTGGCGGGGGAAAGCATACGGCGATCTCCTGGAACTCAAACATTTTCTAAACTTTTAAAGAGTCACAGTGAGATCTTGTGGAGAAACTCAGTTTTACAGATCTGTCGATTTAAATCTAGAAAATTTCTTCGGCGAGGAAAGCCCTAGAGTATTTTTTTTAATTCTTGTTACTTTTCTGTTACTATAACTGCATATACATACAACTGTAGTTATACATTCAGAGTCTTTATCCTGACACGACAGACGAGAAATGGAAAACAACACTTTTGTTGGGGATATTCTAATCTTAGAGGGGTTAAACGTAACCTCCCAGTCCTATATTCCCGCCTTCATCCTCCTCCTCCTCATCTACATCTTCATCATAGTGTCCAACATCGGCCTGGTGGTGCTGATCTTACGGAGCAAGAGCCTCCAGCAGCCCATGTATCTGCTTGTCTGCAACATGAGCATCAACGATCTCTTTGGGGCTACAATAGTTATACCTCATGTCCTCAGAGATCTTTTAATTTCAGACTCAGAACGGTACATTCATTACATCGACTGTGCCGTCCAGGCATTTTGTGTTCACCTCCATATGGGTGCTTCTCACACGGTGCTAATGATCATGGCTTTTGATCGTTACGTGGCCATCTGCAACCCGCTGCGCTACGCTGCCGTCATGACCAGAAGGATGGTGGTGTCGCTGTCGGCGGCAGCGTGGGGAACGATCTTCGTGATGGTGGCGATTCTCTTGGGGCTCAGCATCCGCCTGTCACGCTGCAGGTCAGTTATCTTCAACCCGTTCTGTGACAACGCGTCCTTGTTCAAACTGTCTTGTGAAAGCATTCTCATCAATAACATCTACGGTCTCGGCTACACGGTGGTGCTGCTGGGCTCGTCCCTCTGCAGCGTAACGCTCACCTACCTGAGGATCGCCATGGTGTGTTTGAGTAGTAAAAACAAAGCTCTGAACAGCAAAGCGCTGCAGACCTGCACCACTCATCTGGTTGTGTATGTCATCCTCATGGTGTCCGGCTGCCTCAATGTGATCCTGCACCGCTTCCCTCTTTTGGCCGAACCCAGGAAAGCGGCGTCCGTCGTGGGACACGTTGTCATGCCGGCCCTGAACGCTGTTATTTACGGTCTGCAAAATAAAGAGGTCCGGCAGATGATTAAAACTTTGTTTCATAACAATAAAGTAACTTGACATGTTGCATATTTTGTCCTCTTCTACTTGTGTATTGTATACTTGTATCTTTTTTTAAATTAAAGATAAATTGAAGATAATTTTCATTGTCGATTAATGGGTGGATTATTCTCTGGATAGATGGATTAGTTGTTGGTCTCTAAAATGTCAGAAACTTGGTGAAAAATGTGGATCAGTGTTTCCCAAAGTCCGAGATGATGTCCATAACTCAAAGATATTCAGTTTACTGTCACAGAGGAGAGAAGAAACTAGAACATAAACATTGGGTTTAGGAAACGTGACGCGCGGGACACACGATCCCCAGTCTCCTGGGTGAAAGGCCTGTGTTGTTTGACCCATTTACCAGCCCAAAAAAACCTCCCTATGTGGTTTTTGATGCTATGTCATCTTCTCATTGACTTTACATTGGCATTGTTTTCCAAAGAGTCGTGCTGTGATCACGAAAGATGCTTCCCATTGAAATAAATTTGTTTAAAAAATGTGCTGACCATCACGAAAAAAACGAGATAAACCTGTCCTTGTACACAAATCAATAGATTAAATTACGTTAACATTTCACAAACTGCCGTGAAACTGGGCTGTGTTTACTGTCACAGAGAGAAGAAACTAGAACATAACGTAAAAATTCTCAAACCAATGATAGTTGCAGATTAATGTAATAGTTGACAACTAAATCTTTGCTGCTCTAATTTGAGAGAATCTGTGAAATCATGGTACTGTTTGAGCAAGGTAAATTAATAACATTCACTGTAAATAAACGATAATATTTTGTCAACTGGGGTGACAAAGAATCCTGAAAAATAACTGGAAAAGACTTAATTTTCTATAACATGAATTTAGTTTGTATCTTTAATTTGAATGAAATGTGTATTTTGTGGCTTTTAATGTAATGTTTTAAAGATATTTACACCTGTAAAAGCTAATTTTAAATTTAAGAAATGTATTTTCACTATTTTATGTGAAAACAAAATATATTTCCGCTTTTCCCCCGCTTTTTGTTAGTTTGAATTAAATGGGCACTCCAGCGATTTGGTGTTGAAATACCATGAAGTCAAAAGTAAACCGCAGCAGTCAATGTGGTGCAAAAAAGAGGCAGAAAGCTAGGAAAGCATTGTCGGGGGAACAGAGCAACAGGAAACGGCAGACTGACCAAGCGAGGAGTCAGAAATAGGTAAACATAGGAGCTGCTAAATATCTATTCCGAAGCTTTAGTGGGAGCTCTATTGAAAAACCTGCTAGCAAAAGCGAGAAAACAGCGAAGAAATGGCCAAAACTGCATAGCGCCCCTTTAACAGGCCACGGAGGGAGAAGAAGGGCTAGAGCATTAGGTCAATTTTCAAAATTAACTCCCTGTGAAGACTCACGATCGCATTTCTAATCGCTACACTGTTTTTTTAAGTAATACTGACCTGACACCAAACGACTTTTCAAGCGATCAAACTGTCGCAGACAAATTTCGAACTATTAAAATAATGCTGTACTTGCAAACTGTAAAGTGCAAAATAGTTTTTTTCTCGATTACTCTGTTGTGATTGTTAGTAGTCAAATTCGCAATCCAAATTCGAGTACAAAGTACAAACTGATATATGGGTCTGAAAACATTTTAACCCTCATGTTGTCCTCGGTTCAAATTTGACCCGTTTTTTTTATGGGATGTTGATGGAGCGCTGAAAATGTGAAAAAAAAAAAAAAAGCACCGAAAACATTGAAGAATTGACAAAAACATTGGGGAAAAGCGAAAAAAAAAAAAACGTCAGAAAAAGTGATTAAAGTGTTGAAAAAAGTGACGAAAACAACGCTGGGAGAAAAAAACTAAAATGTAAAATACAAAACTTTTTTTCAATGTTTGACGGGAAGACAACACAACAAATCAGAATGGGATCTAACAGGATGAGAGTGTCCCATACAGAAAGAAGGCTTCTTGAAACGTCCGGAAGCTGTCCGACTTGACCACAGTTTTGCCTGCATGCCTATGTTCCCACAGCCCTATGTTCCCACATTTAAGATTTTTTCCAAATATTAATTAGGCCTTTTGTTCCCACATTTCCTTTTTCATGAATTTGTATCAGATTTTATCCCCCTTTCTCCCAATTTGGTAGACAATTACACCCAACCTATTATCCAGTAGCAATGGACTACAGATTGAATGTAACCTTAACCCTAACGTAGGGCCTAATTTTAAGAAGAATCTTAGAAATGTGGGAGTCTTGGGCTGTGGGAACATAGGGCCTAATTTTCAGTGGAAAAAAAATCTTAGAAATGTGGGAACATAGGGCTGTGGGAACATAGGGCTGTGGGAACATATGGCTGTGGGAGCATAGGGCTGACCCCCTGCCCCTGCTCCCCTCCACTTTACAGACGAGGCGTCGCTCATCTCCAACTGGCCTAATGTGTCCTTTAGCGAGACAATGAACCCCAAGTTGTTCCCCGGACGCTGCTATGTGTCTGTCTTAGGATGGGTTGAATACATTTTACTGTATATGATTGTATGTGACTAATAAATAAAAGCTTCATTCTTTGTTATTTTAACAGGCTTTTAGTTAGACAACTGTTTTTATGTCTGATTTCATGTTTTCCTCTGTATTCTTATGTCTTTTATTCATTGTATTTCATTTTATTGTGAAGCACTTTGTAATTTTTATTTGTGAAAAGTGCCATATAAATAAACTTTACTTCTTTATTTTTGGTGCCCACTCTCTGTGCCAATATCTTAAATTGAATCAGGGGCGATTCTAGGATCAGACCTATGGGGGACTCAGCACCTAATGAGAATGTGACACAGATACAGTGCCTTGCTAAAGTCTTAACCCTTCCTGCTAAATCAGTAATTTCACTGGATAACAATGAATATATGTATTTATTATTATAGTAGAGGATAAATGCAAAATATTGAACATATGAAAAAAACTATGAAAGTCCATTTATGGAATACCAGAATCAAATGAAATGATAATGAGGTGTAAACAACAAATAAAACAAAACAAACAAAATATAAAACTTTCCTTGACAGGGTTACAGGTGCATTTAGGCTAACCAAAGTGTTCCAAATAACTCACAGTGAGAGGGTCAAAGTTTAAAATGAAAACACAGACAACATCCCAAAACAAGTTGAGATGTATTTTAATGTCCCCAGTGTTAGCATGGTTAGCATCGCTAAGCCTCTGTCCTGACTGACAGGTCCTAAAGCATCCCCTGCTTTATCGTCCACTTTAAAATAAATGGGACCATAATTTACTAAATGAACATCATGCTGTATTGAAGAAGACTTGAAACTAGCGATTGAGACCATGAACTCATTACGAATGTAATAAATGAAGTGAGACGTAGGCTCATTTTCTCATAGACTTCTATAGAATCAGACTTCTTTTGGAGCCAGTGCAGAGAAAGTCACAATAAAAAAAGTTTGATCTTGCAAATGTTAACGTTAAACCCTTCTGGGGGTGACCAAAGCCACCTGGTGATCTCATGTAATCTGTTGAGTGTGAAAAGAAAAACTTTCCCCCACAAAGAAGCTTGTTGATTGAGTTCAGCTGGTGCTGTGTTGGGAGGTCGGGGGTTAGCTGAAGCTTCCCTGCAGAGTTCCTTCTGCTTATGGTACTCATTAAGAAATTGTCACCACAACAACAGCAAACACTGGTGGTGAAACAGTGAGGTCATATTTGCATGACATTACTCAGTAGGAAAGGCCTCATGGCTCTCAGACCACACTAAAACAATAATCATTTGACAACATCCATTTGTCTGTTTTTTACCTTTAATCCAAATCAAGTCAGTTTTCTGTTTCCGTTCCGTAAGATGGCTCATGAGAACAAAAGAGTGCAAACTTTTAATCATTCTCTTCACCAGATAAAAACAGAGCTTAACCTCACCCACAGTCCTCCGACTGACTAATCCCCCTGAGGCTACATCTACACTACTACATTTTCATTTAAAAATTAATATCTTTTGTGTCTACTTTGCTTTGTAGTCTGGAAAAACGGAGACCTTTTCATCCATCCATGATTTTTTAAATGATGTGCTTCCTGTTAGCACATGCCCAGTGTATGTGAATGGTCATGTGATATATGTTGTCAGATCTGTTAATATGGACAGAGATCAGTTCTGTTACTGGAGCTAAAACGCTTGCATTGACAGAGGTCATTTTTGTCTCAAAACGATGCTTAAAAATGAAAACGTATTAGTTTAGATGTAGCCCAAGGCTCTGTCTCTGCATTGTAGCCGTTTAACATATACATTCTCATGAACGGGTTTGTATATTGTACGAAAAATGTATGCACAACTATTCTTTTGATATCATACAAAATGTGGCCCTGTGTTTTAGGGCCCAAACATCCACCCTGACCTCCTCCTTACGAGGATGTTCACGCTCTTATACAGCGGCAGTCATTGTGGTGCATGCAATTTGTGGAATATAGACAAATTACAGTGCATTACTTTTCGTACTTGCTTCATGATAACAGCTTGAGCTATTCGAGAAGGATGGCGTATCAGACAAATGGTTTCAGGTTCCCTTCGCCCATCACCACATGCGTAAAGTACTCTAAATAAAGTACTATAAATTTGCACTAATCAATGACTATAACTCAGGAAAAGACAAAGTTGCATGGAAACAAACAGCTGAATGTGAGTTTACAGAATTAGAGTTGGCTAAACAGAGGTAGTTCATGGAATGGGCACATAAGGATGTCAGGTCCATGGGTGTAGTTCAGTCCAGTCATAATCCAGTAGCATGCGATCACCAAAGATTCAGGACGGGTCACAAGTCTTTGGGGCATGTAAAATACTTACTGGGCATTTGGTTAAAGGACCCAAAACAGTCAGATATTTGCAGAGGAACAATCCAGCAACTGGTGCCCCCCACCCAAAAAAAAACTCTGGCAACTTCAGAAACAAGCCATCTGGATGAGGGTTGACTGGAAGCAGAAGGACTGGGATCAGAAGAATGGGATGCAGGAGAATCACAGGACTCAGACAAAAAAAAAAGACAAAAAGAGAATACCAGATTATACCAGAGACCTTTGAGAGACTGGCTCAGGCAGAGACTGAGAAACAAGCTCAGCAGCCAAAGGCCAAATTTTGCCTGAGGCCTGGCCCAGATGTCGAACAACAAAAGACAGTCTCTTTTTCCCAGAAAAGTCAGATGTTTGCAGAAGAACAACCCAGCACCCGAAGACCAAGCAGCCCAACCAAGCTTTGGGGGTGAAGACTTGGGTTGATTTTGGGCTGTAAATCAGCTTGACTTCAAACCTCTTGGTTCAGATTCTGGATAATGTCAGTATCCTGAATTAGACTAATGGACATATTGCACCTCTTCCATCAGAAATGTGCCATGACTCTTAAAGCCAAACTTCTGGAAGCAGAAACTAAAGTCATTCCTCACGAAGATGTTTAGACAGCAGCAGGATGTCTGAGCGCTCAAGAAATGCTGGAAAATAGCAGTCATTTGGGTCAAATGCTGGTCCCAGACGGTCCCAGACTGAACAACATCTGAACAAACGTTTTGCCAAAAGAGTCAGATATTTGCCAAAGAACAACCAGCACGCTAAAAACAAGCAACCTAACTTAAGGTTTGGGTGGCGATTCTTCCTTCTTTAGACTTGACAGTACCAAAGAATGTGAAATAGGCGAAAAACTAAGTGGAGAAGAAGGTGATGGGGGGAATGATATTAACATGAGCTACACAGCGGGTCACTCTCCACAACAGGTCTTGCGTTCAACTACCAAGAGAGTTGGTCAACAACTGCCTTTTAATGCATCTTCCAAATCAAGATCAATGGACCGAAGTCACAAGGGTGCTGAGCAATTTTGAGTGGAGTGAGTAAAGGATATCTGGTGTTTGAAAGAGGTTTATGAGCCCCTTTAACCCCTTCATGACACAATTTAGTTATGGACGTTACCATGAGAGATGTTATGTTTCATGGTGCTCCTTAATCTCCCCCAGTTATAGGAGTGCCTATCCATGTTTCTTTATTTTTCCCAGTTTTTTTCCCCTGGTTTTTCCAGGAGTTTTTACACCAATATAATATACTATGCCAAGGCTTTTTATATACTTTTTGTGCTTCACTGTGGAAAACAAACAAAGACAAAAAACACTGCCAACCTCCATCCAATAGTTCAGCAGTGTTGCCTATGACTACCAGCTTGACGACTTGATGTTACGTCACCCTTACCTACATCTGTTATAAAACTGAGACAGAGGTTGTGGAATTCTGGCAGAAAGTTGGCTAGTGAGTGTTTGATGACTGCAGGCAAGCCAAGGGAAGTTAAAGATAATATTTAAATGCTTTTAATTATCTTATCACTATTTCAAATATCTCCAATACAACATTCACAGATGTTGTATTGAAAGATCTTATGACTCATGTGATAAATCAGCATTCTCTTTTGTGTCTTTTGTTTCAGGTTCATGGAAAACTACACCTACAACAGCTTTACCCTCCAACTGGAGGGGTTAAAGGTTACAGATGTTTCTGTGTACCCTGTCTTTCTCTTCTTCTTTTTCTCCTACCTAATTATTATATTAGTAAATGTTGGTATTGCTGTTCTTGTTTTCATTGACAAAAGCCTTCACCAGCCCATGTATCTGCTTTTCTGCAACCTGCCGGTTAATGACATTGTTGGAAATTCTATCATGGTGCCCCGTTTGCTTTCAGATATCTTGCAGCCTCCCTCTGAGCGCACCATCAGTTATTATGAATGTGTGGTCCAAGCTTTTACAACACATGTATATGGCACCACTTGCCACACAGCCCTAATGATTATGGCCTTTGACAGATATGTGGCCATCTGCAATCCCCTGCGCTATGCTGCCATAATGACCAACAAAATGGTGATCAAGTTGACAGTTTCTGCCTGGGGAGTGGCCTTTGTGTTGGTTGGGATTCTGCTCGGTCTGACCATACGGCTGAACCGATGCAGGACTCTTATCACAAATCCTTTCTGTGACAATGCCTCACTGTTTAAACTCTCCTGTGAGGATGTGTTTATTAATAATATCTATGGCCTCGCTTTCACCGTAGTTCTGTTCACAGGTTCAATCGGCAGCACGGTTCTCACCTATACTAAGATTACAGTAGTGTGTCTGATGAGTAACAACAAGTCTCTGAACAGTAAAGCCTTGAAGACCTGCAGCACTCATCTCTTTGCATATCTAATTATGTTGTCGAGTGGAATGGTTATCATCATCCTGCATCGCTTCCCTCAGTATTCAGACTACAGAAAACTGGCCGCTATTTTGTTTCACATCATCCCCGGCTGCCTTAACCCCATTATTTATGGCGTGCAGTCGAAAGAGATTCGGAAATTCCTGTCACAATGGTTCCAGTTGAGAAAGGTTTTGTCATCATAAATGTTGAATACAAATAAGTAAAAAAGAAAACCCCAACATATTTGAGAAGAAATGTGTTTGTTTTTGCTTTTATTTCACCTCATTTTGAATTTAGAAATTGGCACAGTAAAGTTAATAATAATAATAATACATTTTATTTAAAGGCGCCTTTCATGACACTCAAGGACGCCTTACAAAATTTTTAAAAAACATTTAAAGAAGAAAAAGAAAAATCAAACCAGTACAGCATCAAACATTAATTACATAAAAGCCTGCCTAAACAGATACGTTTTAAGACGAGATTTAAAAACAGAGACTAGAACTGTTTCGAACTTCCACAGGAAGAGAGTTCCATAAATGGGGAGCAGCATAGCCAAAAGCTCGTGACCCCATAGAAGCTGTCCTAGTGCTTGGCAGAACAAGTGTAAGTGCAGAAGCAGATCTTAGAGTGCGGGAAGGAGTATGAATATGAAGAAGATCTTGAAGATATGAAGGAGCCAAATTGTTAAGTGCTTTGTAAGTTAAAAGCAAAACTTTAAAATCTAAACGGAATTTAACCGGGAGCCAATGCAACTTCTGTAAAACAGGAGAAATGTGTTCAAAAATGCGAGTTTTGGTAATGACTCGAGCTGCAGCGTTTTGTACCAACTGTAATTTATGGAGAGATTTCGAAGGAAGCCCATAAAACAAAGCATTACAGTAGTCGATTCGTGATGTTACAAGAGCATGCACCAGCGTAGCAGTACTTAATACCAAAATGTTGTTAATAGTTTCCTTATATTTAAATATTGGAATGTTTTCACCACCCCTCAATCAATGTATTGCAAAAATAATGATATGAAATGTACAATGTTTTGACTGCAACTAAAGATTACTTTCATAGTTTCATAGATTAATGTGTGGATTATTCTCTGGATGAATAGTTTAGTTCTTTGGTCTCTAAAATGTTGAAAATGTAGATTATTATTTCCCAAAGTCCCAAGATGACATCCTCAAATGTCTTGTTTTGTCCATAACTTAAATAGATATTCAGTTTCCTGTCACAGAGGAGAAAAGAAACTAGAAAATATTCACATATAGTTGCAGATTATTTTAAAAGTTGACAAATTGATTAATCTTTGCAGCCACCTTGTCTGCAAATCTATTGTGAGTATATCATCTTATTATCCTTATGGAGTACTTTCTTGTGTTTTTAGAAAAATAAAATAATCCAGGTAATAACTTGTGTCTTTCTGTACATCTACATAAAGTGGCTTTAGAATTACAAAGTTAATGTTTTTATTCATTTAAATATACATGAGGTTCTTGCACTTCCAGTTTTGGGGGGTTTATTGCACACAAGTCTTTATAGAGGGAGTATTGAAATCTTGAATGTTTTGTTATAATCTTGAAATGTAAAGCCTGTTAAACCCCAAAAGGCTGTGTTTGGCCACAAAAACCATTTGTTACAAAGAGAAAGAGATGTTTCCTTCTTTTTCATATAGTTTCATTCTTGTTCACCTTTTTCTGTTATGTTAATTTGTTTAGATGCAAAATACAAAATAAAAAACACACTTTATTCAGTTCATTTTAAGCAAAAGAGATAAGTTTATTCATTTTTGCAATCAAAAATATTTGTTCATGTTCAAGTGTCTGCTTTAATCTGTTGCATTCATTTGTCTACAAACATAAAATTATATAATAAATACATATCAATTACAAATACTTTGTTGCGTATATAATTATTATCGTGATCATTATCATCTTTTATTATAACTATAAATGTTTGTTTTTTCATTTCAACAGTAATAAACTGAGATCTGTAGTTTTCAACTGCTGAACTTAAGATACTTATGTGTGCATTATGTTGTAACGACTATGGTCACCTCCAAATTCCACCAGGCGTGGATCCCCTCCACAATCCGGCTATGCCATGGTTTTGTTCAATTGTCCGGCATGCGTCATACCACTACAGGAGCGTCTCAGAAGTGAGCGTTTTTCCTGCCCGACTTGCAGATTTTGTTGTTGTGGTAATTTTTCCTGGATATTTGTGCTCCTACCATAAAAGTCACTAGTCTACATAGTTAAATATTCTTCCATTTAGTCCAGTTATAAACAACACCAATCAAAGATTTATTAGCTGTGTCTCAGTATCATAAAATACTGTAGTGATATTGTTTGTATTGTAGTGATGGGATATCCGATCGGGAGTCTGCACAAGGAGTTTATTTTGTTAACTGACCGGATGATCTAGCCACTTCACTTCCTGCCTGGCTTGTTGAACGTTGCAACTTTGTCAAAAATAGATATGGCGACAACTGTAGGTCGCCAGATCTATGATTCAATGAGGAAGAGGTAGAGTTACCCTGCCCGGAGGCAGCCCAGGGCCCCGGTCTGGAGCCAGGCCAAAATGTAGGGCTCGTCAGTGAGCGCCTGGTGGCCGCGTTTGCCACAGAGCCCAGCCGGGCATAGCCCGAAGAAGCAATGTGGCACCTCCCTCTCCATCCCATGGACCCACCACCTGTGGGAGGAACCGCTGGGGTTGGGTGTGCTGTCAACGGGTGGCAGTGAAGGTCAGGGGCCTCGACAGACCAGACCAAGGCGGCAGAGGCTGGCTCTGGGGACATGGAAATCAATAGAAAAAATATTTCACAATAGAAAACATTAAACTTCATGAACATATTGTATTCATTACACAAGGTTTATGGGTCGGGTCCGGATTAGCATCTCTTTGCCAGACCTTCCTCCACAGCGCTGCGGGGGAGGTTCTCGACGGAGCAATCCCGGAAGTGGAACATCTTGGATATAGACCATAGGCGGACTTTGACATTCGAGCTGAAAAACTTGGGGCCTTGGCCTACCACTTGGGGAACACAGCACGAGCACATATGGACAAAACACACATGCTAAATAAAAATTCCGTAATTCCTCAACTAAAAACCGGTAGTCAATCAAACGCTGATAGTGGCCGGGGGCGTGGTCAACATGAACAAATAAAGGCCGGCCTTAAATTAAGGCCAGGGATTAGTGTGGATAATCTCCTAAATGCCTTTCATATTACGTGCATTCAAGTTCATCGTAATGTACATTTTGAAGTTTGACTTAAAATTTAAACAAAGAGTTTTAAAGTATGCGGAGGAAAACTCGGGTGAAAAAGCTGCGAGACATTTTGACATTGACCCCAGGAGAATCAGATACTGGAAGAAACAGAAGGATGAGTTGACAAGATTAGCCGACAAGAGCAGAGCACGGCTAGCTGGAGGTGGGAGGGAAAAAGTTAGCCTGGATCTAGAAACAAAGCTGATTTGTTTGTGGCTAGCAGGGGTTGGCTACTAAGATTTCTACAGTGCAATGTTTTCTCACTTCGACGACACACCGCCATGGTATTTCTCTAAAATATTTTAGAGAAGGACATCATTGCAATGGACGAGACTGCAGTTTGGTTTGATATGGTGTATCCCACTACTGTTGACACACAAGGAGCAAAGAGTGTGGCTATAAAAACCACAGGACACAAGAAAAGCCATCTTACCGTTGTCCTCGCTGGCAAGGCCGACACTACCAAACTGAAGCCTTATGTTGTTTTCAAAGGGGCTATTCGTGAAGTGAAAGCGATGCAGCAGCAGATCTCCAGCACTGTATTCACCACTTCTGTGAATGGCTGGATGAATGACACTCTCACGGCACACTGGCAGAAGTCTGTATTGGGAAAATTCAACTTCACCCCGCGGCTGCTGGCATAGGACTCATACCGCTGCCACATCAGTGCTGCCACCAAAGATGAACTAAAATGTGGCTGCAATATCACAACAGCGGTGATCCCGGGAGGCTGCCCCCGATGTGATGTGGAACCAACCCTTCAAGGCGAGCCTGCACGATGCCTATGATCAGTGGATGTCTGGGGATGCTGATAAGGAGTACACATCTGGATGTAAATTAAAAGCACCCGCTCGATGCCTGCTTGTGGACTGGGTGGTCGCCGCCTGGGACAAACTGGACGTGGATATGATCAGTCCTTTCAAAGTTTGTGGACTGTCTGTGAAAACTGACAGGAGCGAAGACGACCTCATCCTCTGCTTCAGGGAGGGACAGCCTTGCGCCACTGGACGGGAGTCGCTCGATCAGGTCTGACAGCAGAGCCGGGAGAACCGACGCGAAGCACCTCAGGAGGAGGAAGATGAAGAGGAGCTGTTTAGTAACGAACTTGTAGTTCTTGATCAGTGCCAAATTAACAATTTCCTGTGCCCTGGGCAACAAGACTCAACTTGGAACTTGGTGGGTATTGAGTAATTATTAAATGTTTCAATATGTAGCCAATCAATTATCTTTTGACTGCAACAGTGAAATAAAGCAGACAGCTAGGGAAGCCTTAACTTAAAACCAGAGATAAAATGCTAAAAAGTGAAATTATTACATCATCATCATGAAGCAGGCAATTCGTGTGTATGGAGTAAAAGTCAACCATTGGCTACACTGTTGCATGTAGTTCAAAGTTGAGATTATGTTTGTTTCAAAATCAACTATATCAACATTTTATTTTGATGCATTACTATATATTCTTATTTTATTTGAACAAATAGGCATTACAACTGGCCTCTTCCTCATTTCCTCCCTGTCATCTTCATCTTCATCCTCCTGATCACTCTCTGCCTCTCTCTGAATCTGCAGCCTCCTCTTCATCCCTCACAAGTCAATTCTTCCTTTCCCTTTTCTCTTTCACTTATTTCTGCATCTCATTCTGTGGTTTTCTCCTGCTCTGACCCACCTTGTCTCTCCAGTTTACTGCCTTCTCTTTCTTCATTTCCTCCTTCTCTTCCTCCTGTGCACTATTCAGTATTTGAATACAAATGATCGGTCTCAGCAAGCACTGTGTGGTGTGTTGTCGAAATGGCGACCCTCTGCAAACGTTTTAAAAATATTTTGTATTATACTGTGTAGTGATGCACCGATGTGAAAATTGTGGCCGATACCGATAACCGATATTAATATTGCTGTTATGGCCGATACCGATATTTACCGATGTTGATATCTCTGTACAGAAAACACATTTTTATGATAATCAAATAAGGAACTATTTACCAAAACGCATTGTTTTTACTTTTGTGATTTATTTTAAGAAATCACTGATATTGGGCACCTTTACCTGTGTGCAAAATATGATTGTCATCAGATTTTCAGAAGAAAAAATAAATATTTATATAAAAATACATTTTTAAAAAGGATACAAGTGTGTCCTGAATTCACACTATGAATAAGCCAACCAGCCAAGAGTATTCACAATAAACACCTAACTCACTTGAGTCGCTGTATTCTGTGAACACTGTACAACAGTTCAAAACTTTAAAGTACAGTAGTAGTCCTTAAATGGCCAAAGCCAAAAGTATTGAAAAAGGTAAAATGTGAAAATGGAGCCAGAACAAACTGGACTGAACAGACACTGGCTTTTAAAGTCTTCTGAACTGTAAGTACAGTAACTGCCAAGTACTTTAGGGTTAGGCCTAACCCTCAAAATTATAGAAATCGGTGCCTTCTAGGCTGAGATAACCAGAAAATGTGTTTTTGGCTCATATGGATGAAAGACACCAAATCCCAGAATGTTGTGTAATAGCTAAATGTAGCCGATCATAAACACATTTGTAAATTTGGGTGAAATGTATAATGGTCGGCATTTACTAGTCACAGGCTGCTGCCGCCCGCTCCGGCCACCGTGGCTGGCCGCTCTGGCTACCGCCCCTCCGCCGCTGCTCCCTCGCCGCCTCGCTACGTCCCCGCCGTCGCTGCGTCTCCGCTCGCCGCTGCCGTCTCGCCCGGCCGTCGCTGCTGCCCTCTCCGGCGTTGCCGCTGCTGCCCGGCCCGCCCGCTCGCTGCTGCCCGCCCCCGTGCCACTGCCCTCGTCCCTCGCCTGCCGCTGTTCAAACTAACCTGTACGGCAGGCCGCAGCAACCTCTTATTTCCGAACATTCTTCTCTCCCCCGCACACCGAGGGCCGGTGGTCTACTAAATTTTCCAGTGTCCCACTTCGCCGACAGATTCCGTTTGGCAAAAACCAACATCCCCGCCCCCAGACTCGCTGCTGCTGCTGCTGCTGCTTCTTCTTCTTCTGATTTCGGCAGTAGGCCTATAGACGCTGTTAAGCGTATTACTGCCCTCCACAGGTCAGATTTAGATCTAAATTCTCACGCACACGTCAAATACACAGGAATGATTCACATCGGCCCTATTCATCGGCCCTATTTTGACATCGGAACGATACCGATGTGTAAAAAAATGACCATATCGGCCGATATTATATAGGCGGCCGATATATCGTGCACCACTAATACGGTGTTCTTGTTTTTACTAAAATCAAAACTAATCAAATGGCAGAATGCTCTAGTATCATTGTCTAGTATCTAAACAGTAGTCATAAGCATCTTAAGTGCAGCAGTTGAAAAATAAGGATCTCAGTTTACTACTTTTGAAATGAAAAAAATATTTATAGTTTTAATAAAAGATGATAATGATCACGATAGTAATTCTATACATAGAGTATTTATAATGTATATGTATTTATTATATAATTTTGTTTGTAGACAGATACAAACAAATGCACGTATGTCTTTTGCTTAAAATGAACTGAATAAAGTGTTTTTTGTGTTTTGCATCTAAAAACATTAACATAACAGATAACAGTGAACAAGAATGAAACTCTATGAAAACAATCTCTCTCTTTGTAACAAATGGGGATTAAAACCAATATGTTTTTGTGGCCAAACACCGGCTTTGGGGTTTAACGGGCTGTACATTTTGAGATTATAACAAAACATTCAAGATTTCAAAATACTCCCTCTATAAAGACTGGAAGTGCGATAACCTCATGTATATTTACATGAATAAAAACATTAACTTTGTAATTCTAAAGCCACTTTATGTAGATGTACAGAAAGACACAAGTTATTACCTGGATTATTTTATTTTTCTAAAAACACAAGAAAGTACTCCATAAGGATAATAAGATGATATACTCACAATAGATTTGCAGACAAGGTGGCTGCAAAGATTCATCAATTTGTTGTCAACTTTTAAAATAATCTGCAACTATTTTATGAATCGATTAATCGGTTTGTCATTTTATGAAATAAAGTGAAACTTGTTGTTTGTTACATGTGAATATATTCTAGTTTCTTCTCTCCTCTGTGACAGGAAACTGAATATCTTTTTGAGTTGTGGACAAAACAAGACATTTGAGGATGTCATCTTGGGACTTTGGGAAATAATAATCTACATTTTCAACATTTTAGAGACGAAAGAACTAAACTATTCATCCAGAGAATAATCCACACATTAATCAACTATGAAAGTAATCTTTAGTTGCAGTCAAAACATCGTACATTTCATATTATCTTTGCAATACATTGATTGAGGGGTGGTGAAAACATTCTGATATTTAAATATAAGGAAACTATTAACAACATTTTGGTATTAAATTGACCCATCTATGCCCATTTCTAAATTCAAAATGAGGAGAAAGAAAATCAAAAACAAACACGGACAAGCACATTTATTCTCAAATATATTGGGGTTTTCTTTTTTACTTATTTGTATTTAACATTTATGATGGCAAAACCTTTCTCAACTGGAACCATTGTGACAGGAATTTCCGAATCTCTTTAGACTGCACGCCATAAATAATGGGGTTAAGGCAGCCGGGGATGATGTGAAACAAAATAGCGGCCAGTTTTCTGTAGTCTGAATACTGAGGGAAGCGATGCAGGATAATGACAAGCATTCCACTCGACAACATAATTAGATATGCAAAGAGATGAGTGCTGCAGGTCTTCAAGGCTTTACTGTTCAGAGACTTGTTATTACTGGTGAGACACACTACTGCAATCTTAGTATAGGTGAGAACCATGCTGCCGATTGAACCTGTGAAAAGAACTACAGTGAAAGCCAGGCCATAGACATTATTAATGAACACATCCTCACAGGAGAGTTTAAACAGTGAGGCATTGTCACAGTAAGGATTTGTGATCAGAGTCCTGCATCGGTTCAGCCGTATGGTCAGACCGAGCAGAATCCCGACCAACACAAAGGCCACTCCCCAGGCAGAAACTGTCAGCTTGATCACCATTTTGTTGGTCATTATGGCAGCATAGCGCAGGGGATTGCAGATGGCCACATATCTGTCAAAGGCCATAATCATGAGCGCTGTGTGGCAAGTGGTTGCATATATGTGTATGGTAAAAGCTTGAATCACACATTCATAATAACTGATTATGTGCACAAATGAAGACTGCAAGATATCTGAAGATAAACGGGGCAGCAAGATAGAATTTCCAATAATGTCATTAACCGGCAGGTTGCAGAAAAGCAGATACATGGGCTGGTGAAGGCTTTTGTCCATGAAAATCAGGACTACAATGCCAACATTTGCTAATATAATAATTAGGTAGGAGAAAAAGAAAAAGAGAAAGACAGGGTACATGGACAGTTCTGTAACCTTAAACCCTTCCAGTTTGAGGGTAAAGCTGTTGTAGGTGTAGTTTTCCATCAACCTGAAGCAAAAGACACAAAAGAGAATAAGTCATAAGATCTTTCAATACAACATCTGTGAATGTAAACCAAGGAGAGATTTTAAATAGTTAAGTGATAAGATAATTAAAAGCATTTCAATATTATCTTAATTTCTCTTGGCTTGCCTGCAGTCATCAAACAAACACTCACTGGCCAATCTTCTGCCAGAAGTCCACAACCTCCATCTCAGTTTTATAACACATGTAGGTAAGGGTGACGTAACATCAAGTCGTCAAGCTGGTAGCCATAGACAACACTGCTGAACTAATGGATGGAGTTTGGCAGTGTTTGTTGTTGGGTAATTCAAATGCAATGACATTGCTTAGAAGTCGAAGAAAAACAATATCAAGGTGTCATCCACTTTGTCCAAAATGGTTTAATTCAGGATGCAAACACTATGCAGAATCTGAACCAAGAGTTCTGACGTCAAGCTGATTTACAGCCCAAAATCATCCCAAGCCTGCACTCCCAAACCTCAGTCTCTTGATGTATGGGGTACTGGGTTGTTCTTCTGCAAATATCTGACTCTTTTGGGAAAAAGAGGTTGTCTCTTGTTGTTCGGTGTCTGGGACCAGCCCTCGGCCCAAATCACAGCTCTTTTCTACTCTTTCTTGAGCATGCAGGCATCCTGCTGTTGTCCAAACATCTTTGTCAGGGTTGACTTTAGTTCCTGCTTCCAGAAGTTTGGTGTTGTGTATTTTGGGCTACTACCAGATGCGTGGTGAGATACCCCTGATGGATTGTGGGTAACTTTAGCTTCCTTTGTTGGTGTCAGCAATGCTGCTGTAATGACATGCTGTTGTGCTAATGAACAGTAAATATTCTGTCGTAGTCCCGGTTGTCATTGTTATATCTAAAAACATGAAACGGATACTGTAAGTTAAAGTGAGTGACAGACACAGTCGCCAGGTCTTTTTTTGATGGAGCTGCGGGGCATTCAATAGGCCGGGCAGGAAGTGGAAAGGCTTAAGCATCCAGTCAGTTTTCAAAATGAACTGGTAACACTTTATAATAATGGTACATGAGTTATCATGAATTCATACATGACTTCAATCATGAAAAAGCATGAATTCACTCATGCAGTACTTCATGAACTATCAGTAATAATAATACAAAAATAATAGTATCTCATACATCACTTAATGTGGGAACAATATGTTAAATCATGCATCAATTAAAGGCCCAGTGTGTAACATGTTTAGTTGTTCATTATCAAAATCTGTCTTGCTCGTTCACAAATTTGTCCTTTTTCCTGAATATTTACCACCACCATCAATTCCAAGTAATCCTTTTGGCTTGAAATTTTACATTTGCATTTGCATGAACTGGGGTAGACGCTCCATATTCATGCTCCATCTTGAAATACGTTAGCCGGTAACGGACATACAGGACATACTGCTCCACCAATTGTGTTTTCGCTGTCACACAATAAACTCACAGGTGCTGCTAATGAGTATCGTCGCTTCCCGGCCTGGGAAGAGTCTTTTTCTTCACCCAGAATAAAAAAAGGATATTGAAAAGAGCAAGAGACCGGCTTTTTGAAGCGTGAAGTCTACCGTAGCTGTAATACTTACTTTGAACTGCATGGTGCGAGAGAGTTGATTGTGACATATAAACTCAACGCTAGATGGGAGAAATTCCTATACATTGGACCTTTAAGGTATTTCAATCATCATGATTTCTGATTCATTAATGATGTTCATGTCTTCTTCATAGGTACATATGTAGTTAAAGTGACAGGCTAAACTGAAATGTAGTGTTGTAATCATGATTAATTAAACATTACTTTTCCACTACATCATGTTGGGGACCTTAAAATAAAGTGCTGACCTGGTCAATCTTTAACATTGATAAATAAGATATGACTAATGGTAGCCTATGCAGCAATCATCTTTATGACCCCTCAAACAAAATCAAATTGTCAAGACATATCTGGTGTTCAGACTCTTTGAAGTTAGTAAAAAAGTAAAATTCATAAATATCCAACTTGGGTGAGCATTGTTTAAGTGCCTTATGTTGTTGTGAATAAAGCAACTATAAAAATGAATCTGCAGTATACTGCATTTTGTGTCAATGTAGTGACCTCAGAATCATTTTGCCAATCCACTTCTTTAATTCTTAATACACCATTAATCACATCTTATTTATCAATGTTAAAGATGCACTTTATTTGAAGGGCCACAAACATGTTGAAGTTATAAAGAAGTAATGGGTAACACTTTATAATAATGGTACATGAATTATTAATTCATGTATGACTTCATGCATGAAAAAGCACGAATTCACCCACGTAGTACTTCATGAACTATCAGTAATGTACGAGGATTAATAGTATCTCATGCATGACTTAATGTGGGAACAATGCGTTAATTCATGCATCAATAAAGGTATTTCAATCATCGGGATTTCTGATTTATTAATAATGTTCATGTCTTCTTTAAAAAAACTGATCAGTCATTGCAGTGTACATATATTCTGAAGAATTGCAGCATTGTAATCATTAACTAAACATTACTTCTTAATAACTTCAACATGTTTGTGGCCCTTCAAATAAAGTGCTGACCTGCTCCATCTTTAACATTGATAAATAAGATATGATTAAAGGTGTATTAAGAATTAAAGGAGCAGGTTGGCAAAATGATTCTGAGGTCACTACATTGACACATAATAATAGTATACTGCAGATGCATTTTTATAGTTGCTTTATTCAAAACAACATGAGGCACTTAAACAGTAATGCCTGAGAGCAATGCTCACCCAAGTTGAATATTTATGAATTTTACTTTTTACTAATTTCTAAGTGTCTGAATGCCAGATATGTCTTCACAATTTATTTTATTTGAAGGGCCACAAACATGGTGAAGTAATGAAGAAGTAATGTTTAGTTAGTGATTACAACAATACAATTCAGTTTCTTTAGCCTGTCCCTTTAACTACAGATTTACCTATGAGGACATGAACATCAATAAATCAGAAATCACAATGATTGAAATATCTTAATTGATGCATGAATTAACATATTGTTCCCACATTAAATCATGCATGAGATACTGTTAATCCTTATGTACATTACTAATAGTTCATGAAGTACTACATGAATAAATTCATGCTTTTTCATACATGAATTCATGATAATCCATCTATTATGAAGTGTTACCAATAAATAAACTCCCTGTGAAGACTCTGGATCCTATATCGCATCACTACACTATTTTGAAAACTAAAACACAGCCACAAGTCTTTGATCCATGTCGTTGATAACTGGACTAAATGGAAGAAACCATATAACTATGTAGACTACTTACTTTTAAGCACAAATATCCAGGAAAAACAACAAAATCTGCGAGTCTGGCAGGCAAAACTACAGATCTCAGTTCACTACTATTTTTTAAATGAAAGTCAAATTATAACTATAATTAAAAAATAATGATGATAATAATAATAATTCTATACACAGAGTGTTTGTAATTTTTGTGTTTATTATTTCATTTAATGTCTGCAGACAGATACAAATTAATGCAACAGATTAAAACAACAGACAGTTGCACATGCAATGACTTTTTTGATTGCAAAAATGAGTACATATACTGTATCTCTTTTGCTTAAAATTAACTGAATAATAATTTATTTGTACTTTGCATCTAAACCAGCGATCTTCAACAGGGGGTCCCCTAGGGGGCCTCCAAATTATTGTTAATTATTTATTCATTTTTAAAGATTGTTTTTTGGGGGCTTTCCCTCTATTTGAAAGTGGATAGATATGAAAGGGGGAGATAGATGGGGGACAACACGCAGCAAAGGGAACCCTGCGCCGCTGCAGGACTCAGCCAACATGGGGCGAACACTCTTACTGGGTGAGCTAAAGGTTGCCCCAAATTATTGTAAATTGTTTTATTATTATTGTAAATTGTTTTATTATTATTGTAAATTGTTTTATTATTATTGTAAATTTTGGAATTATTATTGTAAAGTTTTAAAAAAAAATTTAAAAGTCTTTACATGAATCCGACATATTATTAGGAAGTATAAATCCACACTGATGATAGGCTTACCGGCCTATAGCTAAGGTAGTAACTAAGGCCATCCATAGATGCAGTCATCCCAAAAGATTCACTGTGACACAGTGATTTATAAAATCATGCCAACAATTATAAGGCTATTTTAAATAGCTTAATATTCTATGCAACAAAGGTATGAAGGCTTTAGGCCGCCCTACAAGTTATTTTATTCCCCAGTTTAATATGCAACTTAATTTTATACAACATATGTAGTAGGGGGTCCATGCTCAGTCTCTCTTTCAGTTAAGGTGTCCTTGGTTTAAACATTTTTGAAAACCCCTGATAAACAAATTAGCATAACATATAACAAGAATGAAACATGTGAACAAGGATAAAACTACATGAAAAATAACAAATATCGTTCTCTCTATAGTAGAGCTGCAAAGATTCATTCATTAATCAAAATTTGTAGGAAATGGCAATTTGTGGATTATAACTAATATGTTTTTGTGGCCGAACCCCCTCTTTTGAAATTCAAGGTGCTGTACATTTCAAGAATATCAAAAAACTTCATGGTTACGTTATGACACATTTGGGACTGGATTTGGGGTTAGTATTACAACATTTTTGAATAAAGAAAAAAACTTTGGTATCCTAATACCCCATTATGTATAGGTATTAAAAGACACTGCAACAAAAAGTAAAAAACATATTAAAAAACCTACTCCATAAGGATAATAATAAGAGGATAGTCACAATGGATTTGCTTCTTGGGCTTTGGGACACTGATCCACATTTTTCACGATTTTCTGACATTTTAGAGACCAAATATATTATTATAGAGAAAATAATCCACACAAAAAAAAAAACTGTTGCAACACAAACATTGTACATCTCATATAATTATCTTTGCAATACATTGATTGAGGGGTGGTGAAAATATTCTGATATTTAAGGAAACTATGAACAATATTTTGGTATTAAATTGACCCATCTATGCCAATTTCTGAAATCAAAATGAGGAGAAAGAAAAGCAAAAAGAAACACAGACAAGCACATTTCTTCTCAAATATGTTGGGGTTTTCTTTTTTACTTATTTGTATTTAACATTTAAATGATGGCAAAACCTTTCTCAACTGGAACGATTGTGACAGGAATTTACGAATCTCTTTAGACTGCACGCCATAAATAATGGGGTTAAGGCAGCCGGGGATGATGTGAAACAAAATAGCGGCCAGTTTTCTGTAGTCTGAATACTGAGGGAAGCGATGCAGGATGATGATCAGCGTTCCAGTCGATATCATAATTAGATATGCAAAGAGATGAGTGCTGCAGGTCTTCAAGGCTTTACTGTTCAGAGACTTGTTGTTACTCATCAGACACACTACTGTAATCTTAGTATAGGTGAGAACCGTGCTGCCTATTGAAACTGTGACCAGAACTACCACGAAAGTGAGGCCATAGACATTATTAATAAACACATCCTCGCAGGAGAGTTTAAACAGTGAGGCATTGTCACAATAGGGGTTTTGGATCAGAGTCCTGCATCGGTTCAGCCGTATGGTCAGACCGAGCAGAATCCCGACCAACATAAAGGACACTCCCCAGGCTGAAACTGTCAGCTTGATCACCATTTTGTTGGTCATTATGGCAGCATAGCGCAGGGGATTGCAGATGGCCACATATCTGTCAAAGGCCATAATCATGAGCACTGTGTGGGCAGTGGTGCCAAATATGTGTGTTGTAAAAGCTTGGACCACACATTCATTATAAGTGATGATGCGCTCAGAGGGAGGACGCAACATGTCTAAAAGCAAACGGGGCACCATGATAGAATTTCCAAGTACATCATTTAAGGGCAGGTTACAAAAAAGCAGATACATGGGCTGGTGAAGATTTTTGTCAATGAAAACCAGAATAGCAATACCTACATTTGCTACAATTATTAACAGGTAGGAGAAGAAGAGAAAGAGAAAGACAGTGTACGTAGACTCTTTTGAAACAATTAACCCCTCCAGTTGGAGGGTAAAGCTGTTGTAGGTGTAGTTTTCCATCAACCTGAAACAAAAGACACAAAAGAGAATGCTGATTTATCACATAAGTCATAAGATCTTTCAATAGAACATATGCAAATGTAAACCGAGGAAAGATTTGAAATAGTTAAGTGATGAGATAATTAAAAGCATTTAAATGTTATCTTTAATTTCTCTTGGCTTGCCTGCAGTCATCAAACCTTCTGCCAGAAGTCCACAACCTCCATCTCAGTTTTAAAACAGATGTAGGTCAGGGTGACGAAACATCAAGTCGTCAAGCCAGTAGCCATAGGCAACACTCCTCAACTAATTGATGGAGGTTGGCAGTGTTTGTTGTTGGTTAATTCAAATTAATTAATTTTTTATTTTTTCATTTAACCTTTATTTAACCAGGTAGGCCGTTAAGAACAGGATCTCATTTGCAACAGCGACCTGGCCAAGAAAAGCAGAAGCGTGCAAGACAACATACAGTTTCACATTCAATACAAAAATACAGAATAGGCTACATAAAGTGCAGATTAAGTAGGCATTCCAAAGGCGGCTCAAAGTGAGGTGTAAGTAAGTCGATGGATATGCGAAAGTGATATGGTAATAACACAATGTACATGAATAGACAGTCTATATCACTGCTGAGATGTAGTAAAGAGTCAAAATACAGTTAGTGCAAATTGTGATAGATAGATAGATAGATAGATAGATAGATAGATAGATAGATAGATAGATAGATAGATCTTCCACAGATTTGTGGAAGATCATTAATAAAAATAGAGAATAACAAAAGCCCCAAAGATGAGCCTTGGGGTACACCTTTTTCAATAGTTATAAATTTGGACTGGCAACCATTATAAGAAACACACTGACGTCTATTGTGAAGGTATGAGTTAAACCATAGTAAAGAATGTCTAGAGAAACCAATAGCAAAAAGTTTGTCAAGAACAAGATAGTGATCAACCATGTCAAAAGCCTTTGTCAGATCAATGAAAATTGCACCAGTAGGCATGTTATTATCTAAAGAAGAAAATATCATTGGTGAGATTCATAAGAGCAGTGGTTGTAGAAACATTGGGTCTGAATCCAGATTGGTGTGGAGATAGGATATGAAAGTCATTAACATATTGAGATATCTGATTAAAAATTAACTTCTCAAACACCTTTGCTATGCTATTAATGATGGAAATGGGTCTGTAATTTTTGAGGTCAGAAGAGTCGCCACCTTTATGCAAAGGGGTAACTTTGGCACATATCCAAATTGATGGAATTGTGCATGTAGATAAAGAAAGGTTAAACAAGTCAGATATAGGATAAGCAAGAACATGAGAGGCAATTTTAATAAACTTAATCTCCAAAACATCTGGGCCAGCCCCACTCCCTGAACTCAATCCACAAATATGCAAAAATGCTCGACATCAACTGGATGAATTCTGCTAAACGAAAAAGAACTATGACATATAGGGTTATCTGGTAAGATTTCAGGATAGGGAAAATCTGAGTGCTTTGAGCTGTTGATGGAAGAAAAGTATTTGCTGAAAGCATTGGCATTTGTAGAGGAATCAGTGAGATTTTCATTGAGTCTAATATGGGAAAATGAATTTTTAGTAGGTTTATTAGTTAGACTGTTAATTTTTATTCCAAAACTGTTTGGGGTTATTCAAATATTATTATAAAGTGTTACCAATAAATAAACTCCCTGTGAAGACTCTGGATCCTATATCGCATCACTACACTATTTTAACAACTAAAACGCAGACACAAGTTTTTGATCCATGTCGTTCATAACTGGACTAAATGGAAGAAACCATATAACTATGTAAACTACTTACTTTTGCCGTAGAAGCATAAATATCCAGGAAAAAATTACCAAAATAACGAAATCTGCGAGTCGGGCAGGCAAAACGATCCGCTTTTGAGATGCTCCCAGTGTGGTATGACGCACGGCGTAAAACAGAACAAAACCACGGCGCAGCTGGATTGCGGCCGATCCACACCTGGTGGAATTTCGGGCTAAAAGTAGTCAATGTGACATAATGCACGCATAAAGATCTTAATTCAGGAGTTGAAACTACAGATCTCCACTCACTACTATTTTTTAAGTGAAAATCAAATTATAATTACGATGATGATAGGCTTACCGGCCAATAGGTAAGGTAGTAACTAAGGCCATCCATAGATGCAGTTCATCCCAAAGTATTCACTGTGTTACATGTATGTGTAACATTAAACATGATTTATAAAATCATGCCAACAATTATTAGGCTGTTTCAATAGCTTAATACTCTATGCAACAAAGGTATAAAGACTTTAGGCCACCCTACAAGTTATTGTATAATATTTAATATGTAACTTTTATTTTATACAACATATGTAGTAGGGGGTCCCCTGATATAAACAAATTAACATAACATATAACAAGAGTGAAACATGTGAACAGGGATCAAACTATATGAAAAAGAACAAATCTCTTTATCTCTATAGTAGAGCTGCAAAGATTCATTCATTAATCAAAATTTGTAAGAAACGGTGATTTGTTGATTATACCCAATATGTTTTTGTGGACAAACGCCTTCTTTTGAGATTCAAGGTGCTGTACATTTAAAGAATATCAAAAAACATTCATGGTTACGTTATTACACATTTTGGGACTGGATTTGGGGTTGGTATGACAACATTTTTGAGTAAAGAAAAAAACTTTGGAATCCTAATACCCCTTTATTTATAGGTATTAAAAGACACTGCAACAAAAAGTAAAAACAAACTAAAAAAACCTACTCCATAAGGTTAATAATGAGAGGATATAGTCACAATGGATCAGAGGTGTATAGTCCAGGTGCCAGAAAGTAGAAATCCTGTCCAGCAGCTGTCCCAACCATCACTAAACCAGCTCCTCTACCAGGTAGATGAGCTCGTTAGTGAAAACAACTGTTCTAGATGTAGAGGCAGATCAAAAAACATGGCAGGATTTTTACTTTCTGGCACCTGGACTATACACGTCTGCAATGGATATGCATCTTGGGCTTTGGGAAACACTGATCCACATTTTTCAACATGTTCCGACATTTTAGAGACCAAACAACTCATCCATTTATCCGGAAAATAATCCACACATTAATCAACAAAGCAACCCCAAGTTGCAATACATTGATTGAGGGGTGGTGAAAACATTGATATTTAAATATAAGGAAACTATGAACAACATTTTGTCTAAACTTGAGCCATCTGTGCCTATTTCTAAATTAAAAATGAGGAGAAAGAAAAGCAAAAACAAACAGACGAGCACATTTCTTCTCAAATATATTGGGGTTTTCTTTTTTTGAATTTAACATTTAAATGATGGCAAAACCTTTCTCAACAGGAACCATTGTGACAGGAATTTCCGAATCTCTTTAGACTGCACGCCATAAATAATGGGGTTAAGGCAGCCGGGGATGATGTGAAACAAAATAGCGGCCAGTTTTCTGTAGTCTGAATACTGAGGGAAGCGATGCAGGATGATGACAAGCATTCCACTCAACAACATAATTAGATATGCTAAGAGATGAGTGCTGCAGGTCTTCAAGGCTTTACTGTTCAGAGACTTGTTGTTACTCATCAGACAGACTACTGCAATCTTAGTATAGGTGAGAACCGTGCTGCCTATTGAACCTGTGAACAGAACAACAGTGAAAGCAAGGCCATAGCCATTATTAATAGACACATCCTCGCAGGAGAGTTTAAACAGTGAGGCATTGTCACAGTAGGGGTTTTGGATCAGAGTCCTGCATCGGTTCAGCCGTATGGTCAGACCGAGCAGAATCCCGACCAACACAAAGGCCACTCCCCAGGCAGAAACTGTCAGCTTGATCACAATTTTGTTGGTCATTATGGCAGCATAGCGCAGGGGATAGCAGATGGCCACATATCTGTCAAAGGCCATAATCATTAGGGCTGTGTGGCAAGTGGTGCCATATATGTGTGTTGTAAAAGCTTGGATCACACATTCATAATAACTGATGATGTGTACAGATGAAGACTGCAAGATATCTGAAAGCAGACGGGGCAGCAAGATAGAATTTCCAATAACGTCATTAACCGGCAAGTTGCAGAAAAGCAGATACATGGGCTGGTGAAGGCTTTTGTCAATGAAAACCAGAATTACAATGCCAACATTTGCAAATATAATAATTAGGTAGGAGAAAAAGAAGAAAAGAAAGACAGGGTACACAGAAACTTCTGTAACCTTTAACCCTTCCAGTTTGAGGGTAAAGCTGTTGTAGGTGTAGTTTTCCATCAACCTGAAACAAAAGACACAAAAGAGAATGCTGATTTATCACATAAGTCAAAACATCTTTCAATAGAACATCTGTGAATGTAAACCAATGAGAGCTTTGAAACCGTTAGTGATAAGATAATTAAAAGCTTTTTCATATTATCTTAATTTCTCTTGGCTTGCCTGCAGTCATCAAACACTCACTAGCCAACCTTCTGCCAGAAGTCCACAACCTCTGTCTCAGTTTTAAAACAGATGTAGGTAAGGATGATGTAACATCAAGTCGTCAAGTTGGTAGCCATAGGCAACACTGCTGCACTAATTGATGGAGGTTGGTAGTGTTTTTTGTCTTGGTTGTTTTTTTTCACAATGAAGCACTAACACCCTTTAAGTATTTTTTCTTGGCAGCAAAAGCATATAAAAAGCTGTGGTATAGTATATTATCTTATTATCAACGAACACTTGGCACTCCTGGCCAAACTGGGGGACATTAAGGAACGCCATGAAATATAACATGTCTCATGGCAACGTTCATAACTATATTGTGTCATGAAGGGGTTAAAGGTGCTCACAAACCTCTTTCAAACACCAGATATCCTTTACTCTCTCCACTCAAAATTGCTCAGCACCCTGGGGTGGACAGCGTACGACTTTGGTCTATTGATCTTGATTTTGAAGATGCATTAAAAGGCAGTTGTTGACGAACTCTCTTGGTAGTCGAAGGAAAGACCTGTTATGGAGAGTGACCCACTGTGTAGCTCATGTTAATATCATCCCCGCCATCACCTTCTTCTCCACTTAGTACCAAAGAATGTGAAATACGCTAAAAACTATCAACTCAAAGAAGGAAGAAACAAAGGACCGAATGACTGCCATTGCTCTTTTCACAGAGGATGCTCTGTACACCAGGTGCTGGGTTGTTCTTCTGCAAATATCTGACTCTTTTGGGTCCTTTAACCAAATGCCCAGAAAGTATTTTACATGTCCCAAAGACTTGTGACCCATCCTGAATCTTTGGTGTTTCGCATGCTACTGGATTTTGACTGGACTGAACTACATCCATGGACCTGAAATCCCTATTTGCCCATTCCAAGAACCACCTCCGTTTAGCCAACTCTGGAAGAAAGTTCTAATTCTGTAAGTTCGCATTCAGCTGTTTGTTTCCATGCAACTTTGTCTTTTCCTGGAACTGAAAAGGAGTTATTGTCATTGATTAGTGTACATTTATTGGACTACTTTATGTATGCGGTGATCGGTGAAGGGAACCTGAAACCATTTGTCCGATACGGCATCCTTCTCGAATAGCTCAAGCTGTTATCATGAAGCAAGTACGAAAAGTAATGCACTGTCATTCGTCTGTATTCCACCTAGATGTTACTGCATGCACCACAATGACTGCCGCTGTATAAGAGCGTGAACATCCTCGTAAGGAGGAGGTCAGGGTGGATGTTTGGGCCCTAAAACACAGGGCAGGAGTTGGTGTCGTGTAAGGGGAAAACACAAGACTTTCATCAAGAAAACAGGTGTTCGTGTCCAGGGAGTATTACTTAAGGGGACAGGTGTTTTAACCCAAACCACAATCCTTTATTTTAACTTGTTGCTTTGTTTTCTAAACGTCATTGTCGTCGCCGCAGGACGGTTACCTGTTGTCGGCTAAACCTAACGGCAACGGCCCCTGAAAGGATCGTAACCTCATGGTGCTCTGCGTCCAGCTCACAGTCACCTTTTCTCTGCTAAATTTAACTGTAAAGACTGATAAACTGCGGTCTCATGTGACAGCGGTCTCCATAATTTTGTATGATGTCAAATGAATAGTTGTGAATACATTTTTCGTACAGTATACAAACCTGTTCATGAAAATGTATGTTAACAGCTACAATGCAGAGACAGAGCCTTGGGCTACATCCAAACTACTACGTTATCATTTTTAAGTGCCGTTTTCAGACAGAAACGACCTCTGTCAATGGAAGCGTTTTAGCTCCAGTAGCAGAACTAATCTCTGTCCATATTAACAGATCTGACGACACATATCACATGACCATTCACATACACTGGGCATGTGCGTGCTGGTGTTAACAGGAAGCAGATAGTTTGACGTTAATCTGCGGTTAAAAAAAATCATGGATGGCTGAAAAGGTCTCTGTTTGTCCAGACTACAAAGCAACCACAGGGTTTTCAAACCAAAACAGGGACAGCATTGTTTCCAAATGTCTCCATGTAAGCGGTTCGGAAAAACCGGAGTAGTGTAGACGCAAAAGATATTAGTTTTTAAATGAAAATGTAGTAGTGTAGATGTAGCCTCAGGGGATTTAGTCAGTCGGAGGACTGTGGGTGAGGTTAAAGGTCCAATGTGTAGGAATTTCTCCCATCTAGCGTTGAGTTTGATGACCAAGATCGTGTAGATGCTCTTGGTACTTTAGGTTCCCATATTCGTCCTTTTACCAAGAATCTGGGTATGGTTTTTGACAGTGCTTTTAAATTTGACAAATAGATTAGTTCTGTTGTTAAAACCAGTTTCTTACAGCTGAGACTTTTGGCTAAGGTCAAGCCCTACCTGCTATGCAAAGACTTCGAAATTGTTATACATGCATTTATTACGTCCCGTTTAGACTACTGTAACTCTTTGTATGTAGGATTGGATCAGTCATCCCTTCATCAGTTACAGTTGGTCCAGAACGCAGCAGCTCGACTTTTACCCGGGAGCAAAAAGCGCGACCACATTACACCAGTTTTGGCCACGCTCCACTGGCTTCCTGTTTGTTTTGGGATTGTATTTAAAAATAAAAATCAGGAATTTCTCCCATCTAGCGTTGAGTTTGATGACCAAGATCAAGACAGCTCAACCCAATGAACCTCCAATGAAGTCCAAGACAAGATGGCGCCAGTGTGCATGGTATGTCGTCTGTTTCCGTCTCATCTGCTTAGTTTGCCGTTTTGCTATCACTCTCTTTATCTATACATACTGTCAACATTTGAATATTGTCCTGCAAACTGCCTGCTGGACAGTATTCCTGCACGCTTACTCAAAGATGTTTTTAACCCTGTTGGGTCCAGTTTTGTATCCTTGGTTAAAGCATCTCTCAGCTCAGGGTGTGTTCCAGCTGCTTTTAAACATGCTGTTGCGCAACCACTTTTTAAAAAAAAGGAAAAATCTGGATCCTTCAGTTTTTTGTAATTTTAGACCCATTTCTAAACTTCCCTTTTTATCTAAAGTCTTGAAGAAGGTTGTTTTTAATCAACTTCAATCATTTTTAGATTATTTTAATACTTATTTAAGTTCCAGTCTGGTTTTAAGCCCTGCCACAGTACTGAAACTGCCCTTCTAAGAGTCTACAACAACCTTCTCTTAGCAGTTGACTCAGGAAACTCCGCTGTTTTAGTGCTTTTAGATTTGACTACTGCCTTTGACACTGTCAACCACTCTAACCTCTTATCCTGACTCATACAAAGTGTTGGCATTACGGGCATAGCCCTAAAATGGTTTGAATCTTACTTGACAGATAGGAGTTTTGCTGTCCACCTTGGGAATTGCTCTTCATCTGCTGCCCCTCTTTCTTGTTGGGTCCCCCAAAGTTCCACATTGGGACCCATGCTCTTTTCTCTGTACATGCTGCCCTTAGGGTCCATTTAAAAAAAACAAAAAACATAACATTTCTTTCCTTTGTTTTGCAGATGATGTACAAATCTATACCCTGTAAAAAAAACAGTGTGAAGGACACTATCCAGCCTTTGTTGAACTGCTTGAGTGATCTCCAAATTTGGTTGGATCAGAATTTTCTCTGTCTCAATGATAAGACTGAAATTGTTGTGTTTGGTCGTGCTGTACATTTTAGTGCCTGTGTAGATGCTCTTGGTACTTTAGGTTCCCATATTCGTCCTTTTACCAAGAATCTGGGTATGGTTTTTGACAGTGCTTTTAAATTTGACAAATAGATTAGTTCTGTTGTTAAAACCAGTTTCTTACAGCTGAGACTTTTGGCTAAGGTCAAGCCCTACCTGCTATGCAAAGACTTCGAAATTGTTATACATGCATTTATTACGTCCCGTTTAGACTACTGTAACTCTTTGTATGTAGGATTGGATCAGTCATCCCTTCATCAGTTACAGTTAGTCCAGAACGCAGCAGCTCGACTTTTACCCGGGAGCAAAAAGCGCGACCACATTACACCAGTTTTGGCCACGCTCCACTGGCTTCCTGTTTGTTTTGGGATTGTATTTAAAATTGTATACATTTTTCTCAAGATCTTAAAATCGGTTGTCGCCTTCTTATTTATCGGAGCTCTCACACACCTGTCAAAGCTGTGAGATCTTCCAATCAGATACTCCTTGATTTGCCCAGTTCCAGGTTAAAAAAGCATTTTCAGTGGCTGCTCCAAACCTCTGGAATAGTCTACCTATTCATATAAGAACAGCTCTGACCACTGAAGCGTTCAAGTCCTTGCTTAAGACCGATTACTATGCATTGGCTTTCAATTCAAGTTGAGCTTTGATATCTTGACCTTTTTCTACTGTTAGTTATTTTGTATTGTATATTGTGTATTGTTTGAGTATATTATCACTTTGATTTTTGTAGCTTGTTAAGCCCTTTGGTCAACTATGGTTGTTTTTAAATGTGCTATATAAATAAAATTGAACTGAAGTTTGTATATCGCAATCAACTCTCTTGCACCACGCAGTTCAAAGTATGTATTACAGCTACGGTAGCCTTCACGCTTCAAAAAGCCGGTCTCTTGCTCTTTTCAATATCCTGATGTGTGTTTCCTTCTTCAAACTTGCCATGGCCAGGATGAGACGATACCCATTAGCAGCATTAGCAGCACCTGTGAGTTGATCATGTGACAGCGAAAACGTGAAAGGTGGAGCAGTATGTCCTGTATGTCCCTTACCGGCTAACGTATTTCAAGATGGCGCATGAACATGGAGTGTCTATCCCAGTTCATGTGAACGCAAATGTAAAATTTCAAACCAAAAGGAATACTTGGAAATAATGGTGGAGGTAAAAATTCATGAAAAAGGACAAGTTGGTGACACGGGAAACACAGATTTTGATAATGAACAACTAAACACGTTACATACTGGACCATTAACCAATATACATGATCATAATTCTGATTGTCCAAGAGCAGGACTGACTATACACTATAAACCAATCTAACGTGGGATATGTAGTGGTAATAAGGTAACTGCCTGACTCCCGGTGCACTCTTGAACATCAAGAGTTTTGCGTTGTGAAACTTTGTTGTGAACAGTATGCCAAAAACAGTTGTAAAAACTATAAACTGTTGCATGTTGGGAGCTCAGGGGACTACACTGCCCCCTAATGGTCCAACAGTTTCATCATTCATGTTGTTCCAGTTGCCACAGCAGCTCATAATGAGCACAAGTTGTGACACGTTACACACTGGGCCTTGAAGCTCTGTTTTTATCTGGTAAAGAGAATGATTAAAGTTTTGCACTTTTTTGTGCTCATGAGCCATCTTACATAACGGAAACAGAAAACTGACTTGATTTGGATTAAAAGTCAAAAACAGACAAATGGATCTTGTCAAATGATTGTTGTTTTAGTGTGGTCTGAGCCATGAAGACTTCCCTACTGAGTAATGTCATGCAAATATGACCTCACTGTTTCACCACCAGTGTTTGTTTGCTGTTGTTGTGGTGACAATTTCTTAATGAGAAGGAACTCTGTAGGGAAGCTTCAGCTAACCCCCGACCTCCCAATGCAACACCAGCTGAACTTAATCAACAAACTTCTTTGTGGAGGAAAGTTTTTCTGTTCACACTCAACAGATAACATGACATCACCAGGTGGCTTTGGTCACCCCCAGAAGGGTTTAACGTTAACATTCGCAAGATCAAACTTTTCTTAATTGTGACTTTCTCTGCACTGACTCCAAAAGAAGTCTGAGTCTATAGAAGTCTATGAGAAAATGAGCCTACTTCTCACTTGATTTATTACCTTCATAATGAGTTCATGGTCTCAATCGCTAGTTTCAAGTCTTCTTCAACACAGGATAATCTTCATTTAGTAAATGATGGTCCCGTTTATTTTAAAGCAGACGATAAAACAGGGGATGCTTTAGGCCCGGTTTATCAAGACAGAGGCTTAGCGATGCTAACCATGCTAACACTGTGGACATTTAAAAACAGACCTCAACTTGTTTTTGGGTGTTGTCCGTGTTTTCATCTTAAACTTTGACCCTCCCACTGTGAGTTATTTTGAACACTTTGGTTAGCCTAAAGCTAGCTACCTACCGTACATGTCTCCAGGACCCGGAGGCAGGGGCACCGTATAGGGGGAAAAAGTTAGGACAACTCCAAAGGCCCATGACTGACAGGGGCCCCAAAAAATAGGTAAAAACTAATATAAAATTATTAAACCATCATCATCATTCAGTATATATATATATTTCAAATATAATAATAAAATTAATGATCTTTGTTTTTACTTGTTTTTGGCAGTAAAAGTTAAATATCCCCATTGACCAAAAAGTAAACATCCATATTGACCGACCACCGTCTAAACCATTTCTGCATGAAATGGTTTGGTCCTGCCTTAGCGCACTCAGTGACGGTGTTTAGTTGCAGTCAGTAGATGCGCCAGAACTACAGTAGACCACAATGTTGCCAAGTAATGTTATATCAAAATCTGGTTTTCAAAAAAGGAAAGAGAGAAAAGAGACAAAGGAAAGGGTGTCAAACTGTAACCCAGTTTTTCCACCAAGAAAGGTGGGTAGCCTGTAGCCTGTGAGTTGGCTTATTAATGTCCATAGTGAAATAAGCTAGCTAGCTACAGACTAGTGCTAGCCTACATTTAATCACCATTTAATCAGTGCAGGGAAACGTTTAGCAAGATATTCATATTAAATCATTGTCCCTGCCCCTTTTAGCAGACTTAACAGATGAGTCAGCAGCCCCCCAGTCTCCCCCTAACTGTGTCCCTCCCTGTCCCAGTGAAGAAGGAATGACATCTGTTATGCCACAGAGTTTATTATTCCCATCATGAAGGGCAATTTATTTGAGAAGCTTGCACGCACGCGCACACAAACACACACACACACACCTAATGTATGTAATCAAGTGGTGGTGATACAGAACTGTAGGTAATTTGGGTCAATGTTCTGTAGTGTTAGTTATTGGTATATGGCATATTTTTTATATCTATCTATCTATATATATCACATGCATTCTGTACATCCTACAGAGCCAGGGCCCTCTCAGGTAGGAGGAGGAAGAAGTGTGCAAGCACAGGAAGAAGGGAAAGAAAGTAACAGTGATGAGGATGAGAGATGCATAGTGGATAAAGACAGACAAAGTCATAAAAAGGATGACCCAGGTTTGTGGCCAGCAAATTTGACTGATAGGGACAGAGAGGATTTTGTGAGGGCACTGGCCACCAGAGATGATGATGATGTACTGCCACAGGATTCTGAGGGAAAACCATTCCCAGAATACTTATTGTACAGTAAGGCAACCAATGGGAGGCAAAAGGTGAAGAGAGACTGGGTTACTTACAGCAAATCTTCTAATGCACTGTATTGCATCCCATGTGTGCTTTTCTGTCATTTACAAAAAAAGACCTTCTTTTAGTGTACTGAACAGCCAAAAGGGATATAAAATGTCTGATGTAAAGTGACTCTATGTTTGATGAATTCCCTGTCCATGAGAAGAATTACAGCACACAGAGACTGCTATTTGAAATGGAAGAACTTGCAACAGTCAGTAATGGCAGTTTGTGGCATTGACTCTCAGTTGCAAAAGCAGATCCAAGCAGAAACTGAGAAGAACAGAGCTCTCTTGCAAAGAATCCTGGATGTAACACTGCACTTGGCATCAAGGAATTTACCTTTCAGGGGTAAAACCAAAGACCTAGATGATATCCATAAGGGAAATTTCTTAGGCACACTAGAGCTTGACACAGTATCTGAGCTCTGACATTCAGAATGAATTTACTGAATTATGTGGCAGAAGAGTTTTTAAAACAATTTTAAAAAAGGAAAGGGAAGATGCTATTTATTTTTCAGTCATCTGTGATGCTACACCAGACATTTCCCACACTGAGCAGAATGTGGTGCTCATGAGATATGTGAGGTATAACAAAGAAACCGACGACTGGGAGATCACGGAACGGTTCTTAGAATTTAAGGACTTTCACAAAAAAACAGGAAGTGAGATAGTAGAAATGATTGAAAATATGCTTGATGACAAAGGAGACTGCAGAGGGCAAGGATATGACAATGGGGCAAACATGTCAGTAAGGGTCAAAGGAGTCCAAGCCCAGATATTAAAGAAAAATCATCCAGCTACATTTTCACCCTGTGTCTCCCACACCTTATATCTTGTAGGTGTGCATGCTGCACAGACAAGCCCAGAAGTAGCAACATTTTTTGGCTGCATCAATCGCCTTTACTCACTTTTTAGTGCCAGCCCAGAACGCTGGGCCATCTACAAAGAGAAAACAGGTTGCGCTTTGCATCGCCTCTCAGACACTCGCTGGAGTGCAAGAATCATGGCTGTTAAACCTGTAGCACTGCACCTTCCTACTGTCACCGAAGCCCTTGACAGTATACGCACAACATGTAGTCTCACCAGTGAGGCCAGGTCAGAGGCTAGTGGTCTGAAGAACTACTTCATGTCATTCAATGCTATTGTCCTACTCACTGGCTGTGTCTCAAACCGCACACTTCTGTCAGTATACTGCTAATGTGCACTGACCACTTACTGCCGTAGTGCCCATTTTGGATGGATTCCAAATATGGTGACATCTGGAGCATGCCTATGTTCCCACATTTCTAAGATTTTTTTTCCAAAATTAGGCCCTTTGTTCTCACATTTCCTTTTTCATAAATGTGTATCAGATGTTATCCCCTTAACCCTAACCCCTAAAAAAAAGGGCTTAAAATGAAGGGAAATGTAGGAACACAAGACCTAATTTTGAAAATGTCCTAGAAATGTGGGAACATAGGGCCTACTTTTAAGAAAAATCTTAGAAATGTGGTGACATAAGGCTGTGGGACCATTGGGCTGACCCCGTCACATCTGGTTCCAAAAATCCAAGATGGTGACGACCAAAATGCAAACGCAAGGCTTCAAAACCATACCTGCCAACACTCCTGATTTACGCGGGAGTTTTGCTATTTTTAACCCTTTCTCCTGCCATGCTCCTGATTGCTAAGTTGTCTCGCTAATCTCCAGATTTCATATTGATATGGTTCAAATGGATGTTTCATAGTTTCTGTGATACATCCAGACTGTAGGATATGTTGTGGTACTACCTAGCAACCCAACCCAAACCACTGCCTGACTTACCGTGCGTCACTCGTCACGTTCAAGCTTAAGCTCACGTTCAAGTCAGTCAACTTAACTGAAAAATAATTAAAAAAAAACAAAAAGAAAAATGTGTCAAAATGTCTGTCCTCTTGGTGTGAGCCCTTCCGGTCACTAGTCACGTCAGCAAACACAATGAGTTTTGTAAAGGATGTCAGGAAATACACCAAAAAAAATCCCTTTTTTACAGCACAATGTTGGCATGTATGCAAAACAGCAGTCCACAAACCAATGGGTGACATCACTGCTGCTACGTCCATTATTTTTAAAGTCTGTGTTGCAAACACAAAGGTACCGAGTGCAGAGAGCGGTGTGGGGTCAGTAAGGAAACCAGCTGCAAAGTTTTGCTCCGAGGCTCCCAAATAGGTTATTACAGTTGCTTACACAAAACCTTCAGCCTCCCAGTAAGAAACTTTAAAGAGTTAAGCAGCTGTAGATCATCAGTTTGATCCCAGGAAGTGACCCCGGCCCAAACTGAGGAGTTAAATAAACATCCCTTAATCCAGCCTAGTATCCCCAGGAAGTACGCTCATATTGGACAATGGTTTTAAAAACACAACCCTGTCCATGAACGAAATGTTTTTGAAATGTTTAATTCATGAATATTTTTCACATTATACAAATAGTGGAAAAAAACTATACAGGGTAACAATCCTAAACAGCAAATACATCAAGGCATATTCGCCCCTCTCAAAGGTAAATAATTGCTCACGATGCATGGTTGATGAGAAATCTGTCTGACTGGCTAAACAAATGAAAAGAATGAGATGCCTGCACTCCGCTAATATGCCCATAAGATTTTTTTGTGCTGCAACATTTCAACCCTGCTGGGTCTTCCTCAGGCAAATGGCATCCAACAGTGGCTCAAGCATATACATAGGGCACAGACATGGTCAGCTGATCATGCATCAGCTGAACTCATTTTAAACTAATTACCAAGGCCTTGATCAGCTGAGCTCATTTAAACTAACTACCACCTTTACCATAGTCACCACATAAAGCCATTAGTGATAAAATTACATATACATAATATGCACACAGACAATGAAAAAAATTGCCAAAAATCTAACTTATAAAATAACATTATGTGCTGCACTATCCCACTGGCTAAACAAACAGACCATTTGTCACCCAACGCTTTTTGAAGTGTTATGAAAAGACTAAGTAATCTTTTCTAAAATAACAACTCATCGGTGAAATCCGATTAATTTGTTTATGTTTGTGTATAGTCTTTGTTTTTATGTGGTTTTGTTTTTCTTTTCTTCGTTTACAACATACTCTTGATTGTGATCAATAAAAGAACCAAATCAAATTAAAGTGTTTAAATAATATTAACAAAGAGTCCAACAGTAGGGACATTTTTCTAAAGGGCAGGCATCATCTTTTCTTAACTTATCAGGAAAATAACTAAAGACTATAACTAAATAATAAGATAGAGAGATTTAATTGAAACCGATGTATTTTTTAAATAATTAATGCCACTTCCTTGCAGAAAGTCTGAATAGGTGGACAAGACCAAAACAAAACAAGGCATGATCGACCAAGGTCCCTCCAACAACTTAGCTGGGTTAGTTTATTTCAGGGCTGCTCAAAGGGTGGACCAAGGTCCTCATCTGGACCGAACGGCAAATCAATCCGGACTCAAACCGTTCCTCATCTATGAATATAAGACGCTGACACACCAACCCGATTATCATCCGTCGGACAGTCCGGCGAGGTCGGTGACTCGAGTCTGTTCGGTGTGTTCCGTGCCGTCGTCAGTCGGAGGAGCCGTCGGCGTTCATTTTGGGCCGATTTGACTTGTTGAATCGGAAGGCGAGCACTGCAGGCAGTCGGACTCACATGACCCATCTGATTGGTGGAGTGCTAACCCGGAAATGACGAGCGGGATGAGCGTGACTAACGCCTCTCATAATCTGACGTAAATCTTTTAAACTGACCTTTGTTGATCTGAAATGAAGACAGATTGTAGTGGAAGTTTTCTCGTTAGCAGCAGGAGTGCGTATCAAAAAACACACGAAACAAATAAAGATGTTTTTGTGAATTAAACCAAAGTTTGGTCTTTGAGCATTTATTTTACATTTGCAAATGTAGAGATTACTGTTTCACAAGTACCACAGCACATTCTGAAAAAGTCTTCTGACTCAAAACTAAATATCAATACATCTTATAGTTCAAACTGTGTTAAAGCCACCCCTCTTAATGATATCTTTAGCATGCTGGCAGTTGAGAAAATACCATAAACAGTGATTTTACAACCTTCCCTTCTGCTCCTGTCCCTAACATTAGACACAACAACTGCTTATCTCAGAAGACAGAAAGAGCCACGGTTCAGACAGTGTTATGGCCTTTCTTCACCTTATCTGCTAAAAGTAAAACAGAAAGAGAGACGGAGATCCTCTAATAAAAATAGCTTCTACTAGGCTCAAGGTTCACGATGCCAGCTGTTTCACTTGGAGCCTTTGAGTCTACACAAAATGTAAGAATATCTTATAGAATATTAAAAAATCATTAAGCAATCATGTTAAAATAAAATTTTGCCATTACAAGATTCAACAACTGCACGGCCTATTTCTCGCTTAAAATGTTTTCAGAAACACGTTGAACGGTGAACTATCTTTGTAAAATATGAGATCTTATTCCTAACGAAGCCGCCAATATGCTCGGTTGTAATATCCGGGAGCAGCCAGACACATGTGACGCGTTTGTCCAATCAGCTGCCGATTTTCATTTTTTGGGCGACAATACAGATTATCGACCTTCTGATATGGAGACATATTACATCGCTCAGAATGTACGCTCAAGTCGGCGTCGCTTCGGTGTGTTCCGAGGCACTTTTTTGACCAACTCGGGGAGGCAGTCAGTCCAACGATCGACCATCGGGTTGGTGTGTCAGAGCCTTTAGGATCGTTTCTTAATCTTTCGTGCCTCTTCAACTAGGCCACAAGTATGCCGCAAACCTAAATAATCTTTAATACTTAGATGTACAGTGTTATTGAAAACTTTACAAGCAGGTAAAACAGATGTTAAAAGTTTTCTACAGTTAGTTATCAGGAATACAATGACCTAAAGAAGTTAACCCCCTCTCATTTTCTGACTTGGATATAGGTTAAATGCTTGATGATGCTTGCACGCAATTCTTTACTGACCAATCCATAGATAATGGGGTTAATGACTGGTGGGATGATGGTGAAAAGGATGCTGAAGAACTTCTTGATATTTTGCGAGATAGAAGGGAACCTTTGACTCACAATTACGACCAGTGAAGATATTTCGTAGAGCACATACACAACAAGGTGCGATGCACACGTCTGAAAGGCCTTACTTCGGATGGTGCTGTCAGCTCTGCCTCGTTTTACAGAAGCATGCAGGATTCTACAGTAGGAAAAAGCAATGACCAGGAAGATGCTTGTACTCAGAAACCAGGACATGGCGAGACCTAGAGAAACATAAGGAATCATTTAAACCATCATTAGGTATCATTTAAACCTTTCACATCAGTCTATCATAAATCTGTCACATTTTGCCCTTCACTGCTGAATATGCTGAACCCCTGCTGATAAGAGCTGTGGATAAGGGACAATGTTCAACAACATGCCGTATGCAGTTTTATTTTAGTCTCACATTACCAGACCTTGCATTTCTTCAAACCAATCACAATTGTCTTGACAGTGGCTCTGCAAAATATCGGTTAAGGACTTGTTTTGATAAAACGTCCCAGTTAGATAGTAAATGTCGTAAACATACTTTATGTAAATCTTTACAATCATTCACCGAAAGAAGTAAGCAGGCCTGCCTTCTTGCATAATTCAAATTTTCATCAAAACTTGACATTTTTAGCGTTTAACGTTAGCATGTTAGCTTGGAGGTTGTTCTTGTTTCCCCTTGCGAAGGGATTTTGACACAGAGATAGTAGCAAGGGAGGGGCAAAGCACATTGCCAGGATAAGCCTGGCATGCCAGACATCCAGCAAATGTTTGGCTTGTCAGGCTTATCCTGGCAGTGTACTTAATTATAAACAAAGGCACTGACCATAAATGTTGTTTACAGGGGTGGGACTGCAGGCCAGGCCTAGGATACCACGGTTGCTGCAGTAGATGTGTTGGATGGTATTGCCACACAGCGGGGTATCAACGTGCCAGGAGAAGAGCACACCAATTAACAGCAGAGCGATGAACCAGGCCAGGGCGCAACAGGAGTGCAGCCGAGCCGATGTCATGATGGCGTGATACCTGAGTGGTTCACACACAGCAATATACCTGCAGAGAGAGAGCACTGTTAAAGATGTAAAACCATCCTTAGCTTCATTCCAGTTAAAGATATATTTTTACAAGATCTTAGCATCTCAATATGTTTGCATCTGATTCTGTATGCACTAGAAATATCCTGATGTTGCTCTTCTTTAGGCTTCGCTCACATACAAACACATAAACCCAATTACACTTTATGGCTGCAGTCAAGTCCACAAAAAGTTGGCCAGGCTGCTGGAGGATGATTTTACATGGCAATCTACTATTTTGTGAATTTTTTGCAAAGGATAATAAACATTAAGACAGTATTTAGGACAAAAGATTCAACTTATGAATGAAAGTTTTTAAAAGAGTCTAGAAGGGAATAAGAAACTGAGACCTATCTTATTATTACATTACATGTCATTTAGCTGATACTTATCCAAAGCAACTTACAAATTGCTATGCCTCTGGAGCAACTAGGGGTTAAGTGTTTTGCTCAGGGACACATTGATTGATGTGTCACAGTGGGAATCAAACCCAGGTCAGGCATGTGTCATATCCACTGTGCCATCACCAACCCCATCCCAAGATACAGACTGGAAACTTTGTAGGAGAGCAAGGGGGTGACATGCAGAAGGCTTTATTGCCCATTAATTAAAAAAATTACCCTAGTAACAAAACAACAGCACCAAAGAGCATCAGCCTGACATAACAGTTAACAGCAGAAATCTGTAAAATGACAACTTTGAAACACTAAAGAATTGTTTTAGATAAGTCATCTGAGTCAGTCTGTACCATTTAAGCATGACAGAAAAAGACTTGAATCAGTGATTAACACTCTGGATGTGAGGATGAGTTTCATTACCTGTCATAGGCCATCACTCCCAGAATAGTCTGCGCCGCGACACCGTACGTGTGCACAGAGAAGGCCTGGGCGATGGCTGGGATGTAGGCGATTTTCTTCTGGCCCGTCAAGAAGTGTATCATGAGGCGAGGCAGCACCGCTGTGGCCCCCAACAGATCACAAACTACCAGGTTACAAACCATTACGAACATGGGTCTGTGCAGGTTCTTGTCAATGACAATGACGCGCACCACACCAGTATCCCAACAGCATGACCATGTAGTTAAGCAGAGCCAGGAAGAAGAAGAAGGCGCCGTAGCCTGGTGGTACATAGAAGCCCTCCAGCTCGAACACGATAGGCTGTGTGAGAGGAGTTACCATTGTTACGTTCTCCATCCAAAACAGTGCAGTTCTGTAAAAACAAGTTTATCAAAACCCTCCCAACAGGTAACTTTTCAGGCATCAGAGATAGTGATAATAACTTTAGACTCACAGTATAACAACACGTTACAATAATCTTCAGTAAAAAGTTGTAAAATAAACAAAAGAGTTCTTGGCCTCTGACATTTGTCTTTCTTTGTAATTAGATTAGATTAGATTCAACTTTATAGTCATTGCACAGGTAAGGACAACCAGTACAACGAAATGCAGTTTAACATCTAACCAGAGGTGCAATCATTAAAAGTGCTTTTTCTTCATAGCAGTGCTTAAAAAAGTCATAAAACAAAGAATGCAGTATGATCATGTTAGTCCATTATTAAAGTGCATTAGCGAATAAAGTGCATAGAGTTCTGAGAAATCAGACAGTCCATAGTCCATATAATAGTAGAGACAGAATGCAGTATGATCATGTATAGTGCATTGTTGAGGTAATTCTTAACTAAATTAAATAAATCACACATTATTACCTGCAGTAGAACACACAACTGACACTTAATGAACATACGTCTCAGAGCGATAAAGATTTCATCAAACATTAAAACAAAAGAAATAAAGCTAATGTCTATTTATCACAACACTATGAAGGTTCTTGTGGAAAGCCTAAAGCGTCCTGTTCCACTCTCCTGTCTTCTCGTCAGAGCACTGATGAGGCTCTGACTCGTTGAGGAAAGTGTGTTTGCTTTTAATAATTTTCCTTTGGGTTCTACGTGTCCATCAAAAACATAAACACACCCTTAAATTCCTCTGCACATCATGTCCCAAGGTGGCACTAAGACTGAACGTTTGGCTGTGATTTTAAAAGGATTACTTCCTAGGAGTTATTTCAAACACATTGCTAACCATGAATACATCTGAATCTTAGCACCTGAGTGAATATATGGGTTGGTGTGACTATCTTTATAGGATTGACCTGAGGTCACTCTTCCTAAAGCTACTTTCTAAGCTGCCTTCATAGATTTGTTTACAGAAAGTGATGTCAGGAAATGAGGGCCGAGGACTTCATGGTTGGCCCCTTAACCCGTAGACCATTTAGGGTGCCACCTAAAACATATTTTGCAGACAACTGAACTGAAGTTTTCCCATTGTATTATCACAATAACAGTATTTTTAGGTCAGCCTTTAGTATTTAGCTACAACAGTTTTATGGTAGAGGATCACTACAAACTCTGGCGTGAAACTCGGATGTACCACAAGTCCATCACAACCACGACCTTAACATCCTTACCTTGCTACATAAAGGAATTCTTTTTTAAATTCTTTTGGCATTAGAAAAGATGCTAAAAATGTAGTTAGTTTGTCATTAACTTATTCTCACTTGTGCAGTGCCCGTTGAAAACGTGCCTGTTCAGAACGGGCTGATTGCTTCGGCCTCCGGTATTGCTCATCCAAACAACTTCACACTCAACACTGTGCTTCCTTGGGTCCTGAGAAATTCACCTGCTCAACCAGTGCTCGAGTCTACGCATCATTTGCTTACAGGTAGCTATTTGGGTACAGGCTATTCCCGGGAACCAAAGTGTTCATTCTGAAAGTTACATCGCTGATGCTAGGAATGTTTGAGTTTGCTACAAAGAGAGTGAACTGTTCCCAGCATGCTGTTCTGCAGTTTAGGAGTCCCCTCTCAGTATACTACATAGTGTGTAGCTGCAGCTTGTGAATATGTTTTTGTGTCAGCTTAAGAAGAACATAACTTGTTTCTCTTAGTTTCCTCCAGACTCTCCATTCTCTTCATGTATATTAATGATCATCTCTGCCTCAGTGTGTGAGTCCAGATTGAAACGTGTGTGTGTGTTGTGGTTTACCTGTGTTATCATTATTAGGCTGTAATGAGTGTCCTGGAGGCCTCGGAGCTCCCAGGTGTCTCAGTGACCAGCAGATTAATAGAATTAAAGGCTTGCAATGAGGCATTCAAGGGACTACGCACAGGGAGCCTCTCTCTCTGGAGAGACTCCAGCCTGCAGACCGACCTTCTGTCTTTACTCCCACACTCGGTCCATCTCATCATCTCCTGCAGGAGTGTTTGTCGTGTTAAGCCCCTGTGTCTGTGCGTGTGTGTGTGTGTGTGTGTGTGTCTGTATGTGTGTGCAGTTGCTGAATCTGTCTTCATTTCAGATCAACAAAGGTCAGTTTAAAAGATTTTCGTCAGATTTTGAGAGGCTCTAGTCACACTCATTCCGCTCGTCCGGATTTCCGGGTTAGCGCTCCACCAATCAGATCGGTCATTGAGTCCGACTGCCTGCCCTCCGATTCAACAAGTCAAATCGGCCAAAATGAACGCCGACAGACTCGAGTCACCGACCTCGCCAGACTGTCCGACAGCCGATTATCGGGTTGGTGTGTCAGGGCCTTTAAAAAACAGGCCATTACACTAATGAATTTATGGTATTTCCTACAAAAACAGTTATATGATGTACAGTAGGTCCCATGCAGAAGAAGATTTTCTTATTTTTACCATGTGGGACTTCCCCATGAACGACTGTTCTGATTAATTATTTTTTAATTCCTAAAACGCTAAAGGGGTGAACATCGACATGAACGACCATTGGCATGTTATCATTATCAGTGTTATTTTTGAGGTGTTTGGAGCCCTGGTGTTTATAGGGTGACTTCTGTACTTTTCAACCTGGACCTTATTTTACTCTGTTTTTGTGTCTAAGTGACTGATGGCAAGGCAAGGCAGCTTGATTTGTATAGCACATTTCAGCAACAGGGCAATTCAAAGTGCTTTACATAAAACATTACACAAAAAGAGCAGTTAAAAATGATTAAAAAATTTAAAACAGATAAAATACGAGAATAGAAGTTACAGTGCAGTATAAGAAATTAAACATTAAAGAGCAGTTAAAAACAGTTAAAAGTATAAAAGCAGATTATTCTCTTTATATGCTTATATAGATTGTCATGCAATTTCAACAATGCATCTTCAGTGTAAGAAATGAACAATTATTTAAAGAAAGGCAACATCAAAAAGGAAGGTCTTCAGCCTTGTTTTGAAAGAACTGAGAGTTCAATTCAATTCAATTCAATTTTATTTATAGTATCAAATCATAACATAAGTTATCTCGAGACACTTTACAGATAGAGTAGGTCTAGACCACACTCTATAATTTACAAAGCCCCAACAATTCCAACAATTCCAGTAATTCCCTCAAGAGCAAGCAGTGCGACAGTGGCGAGGAAAAACTCCCTCTTGGGAAGAAACCTCGGCCAGACCCAGGCTCTTGGTCGCGGTGTCTGACGAGCCGGTTGGGGTGTGATGAACAGTGGCGATAGTAGTCACATTAATAATGGAACAGTGACTGGATGTAGCGGGAAGCTGCAGGGTTCAGCAGGACGCAGCATGACATTGCAGGGCATCGCTGAGCTCAGCAGGGAGTGCAGCAGGACCACGGCGACAGCTGCAACCAGGGTCTTGGTGCCAACGTTCTCCAAGGAAATACGCTGGGGAAAAAAGCATAAGGACTCCGGGGTAAACTCCCCAGAAGCTAGGATTAGTAACAAGCATTTCTGGGACGGGCTGCACACAAATAGTAATAGTAATAGTAACAGTAATAGAAACAGTAATAGAAAGGAGAGGAGAGAGAGCAGCGCTCAGTGTGTCAAAGGAAGGAAGTCCCCGGCAGTCTAGGACTATAACAGGGTAACTATAACAGGTAACTAAGAGAGACAGGTCATAAGGAGAGGTAGCTTTTCGGGCTTAGAACTCTCCCCCTGCCGGATCTGGCTTGGCTGGCCTACCTCCCTCTACTTTGTTATGTATTATTAATCTAACAATTATGAAGAGAAGCAGTTGGGCCAGTTAGGTGAACACTGCAACTCCTCACTCCCTAACTATAAGCTTTATCAAATAGGAGAGTTTTAAGTTCATTCTTGAATGAGGTGACAGTTTCTGCCCCCAGACCCAGATCGGGAAGCTGGTTCCATAGGAGAGGAGCCTGATAACTGAAGGCTCTAGCTCCCATTCTACTTTTAGAGACTCTAGGTACCACCAGTAACTCTGCATTCTGGGAGCGCAGTGTTCTAGTGGGACAATAGGGTATTAGGGCGCTCTTCTAGATATGATGGTGCTAGACCATTTAGAGCTTTGTAGGTCAAGAGAAGGACTTTAAACTCAATCCTGGATTCAACAGGAAGCCAATGCAGAGAAGCTAATACAGGAGAAATATGATCTCTTTTCTTAGTTCTTGTGAGAACACGCTGCAGCATTCTGGATCAGCTGGAGAGTCTTAAGAGACTTATTTGAGCAACCTGACAGTAGGGAATTACAATAGTCCAGCCTGGAAGTAACAAATGCATGGACTAGTTTTTCAGCGTCGTTTTGAGACAGGATATTCCTAATTTTGGCAATGTTACGAAGATGAAAAAAGGCTGTTCTTGAGGTTTGTTTTAGATTGGCATTAAAGGATATATCCTGATCAAAGATAACTCCTAAATTTCTAACAGTGGTGCTGGAGGCCAGGGCAACACCATCCAGAGTAGCTATATCTCTAGATAATGAAGTTCGGAGGTGTTTAGGGCCCAGCACAATAACTCCAGTTTTGTTAGGGTTTAACATCAGAAAATTATAGGTCATCCAGGAGTTTATATCCTTAATGCACTCTTGAAATTTTGCTAGCTGACTGGTTTCGTCTGGTTTGATTGACAAGTATAATTGGGTGTCATCCGCATAACAGTGAAAGTTAATTGAGTGTTTTCTAATAATATTGCCTAGAGGAAGCATATATAAGGAGAATAGAATTGGTCCAAGCACTGAGCCTTGAGGAACCCCATGGCTAACTGCCGTACTTGGAGGATTTATCATTAACATTCACAAATTGAGATCGATCAGAGAAATAGGACCTAAACCAACTCAGAGCAATTCCTTTAATGCCAACCAAGTGTTCCAATCTCTGTAACAGGATTGAATGGTCAATTGTGTCAAATGCAGCACTAAGATCTAGTAAAACAAGAATGGAGACAAGACCTTTGTCTGCAGCAGTTAAAAGGTCGTTAGTAATTTTCACCAGTGCCGTCTCTGTGCTATGATTCTTTCTAAATCCTGATTGAAAGTCATCAAATAAACTGTTGCTATGTAGAAAATCGCATAACTGATTAGCAACCACCTTCTCAAGGATCTTGGATAGAAAAGGAAGGTTAGATATAGGTCTATAGTTTGCTAAGACCTCAGGATCCAGGGTGGGTTTTTTTTTTCAGAAGAGGTTTTATCACAGCTACTTTAAATGACTGTGGTACATAACCTGTTAATAGAGACATATTGATCATATCTAGTAATGAGGTGTTAACCACAGGTAATACTTCTTTGAGTAGTCTCGTTGGGATGGGGTCCAAGAGACAGGTAGATGGCTTAGCTGAGGATATCTTTAACATTAATTGTTGAAGATCTATAGGATAAAAGCAGTCTAAGTATATGTCGAGACTAGTCTTTATTTCTAACGACTCTGCGTTTAAAGGTGAACCGTTAGAAGTTGAGTGTAAAATGTGATGAATTTTATCTCTAATTGTTGTAATTTTATCATTGAAGAAGCTCATGAAGTCATCACTACTCATAGCTAGAGGAATAGATGGCTCAGTAGAGCTGTGGCTATCTGTCAGCCTGGCGACAGTGCTGAAAAGAAACCTTGGGTTGTTCTTGTTTTCTTCTATTAGTGATGAGTAATAGTCTGATCTGGCCTTTCTTAGGGCCTTCCTATAGGTTTTGAGACTTTCTTGCCAATCCAAACGAGATTCTTCCACCTTGGTGGAACGCCACTTATTCGAGGGTTTACGAGATTTGTTTTAATTCTCGAGTTTGGGAGTTATACCAAGGTGCTAGTTTCCTTTGCTTCATCATCTTCTTTTCAGGGAGCGCGTGAGTCTAAAGTCGTCCCGTAGGCATGTCGTAATACCGTCTACAAATGCATCAATTTGAGAGGGACTGAGGTTAACATACAGGTCCTCTGTTATGTTAAGGCATGACATAGAGTCGAATGCTGTTGGAATATCTTCTTTAAATTTAGCTATAGCACTGTCAGATAAGCATCTGGTGTAGGAGCTTTTATCTAATTTAATATAATCAGGTAGTAAGAATTCGAAAGTGATTAAAGAATGATCTGATAATACCGAATTCTGCGAAAATATTATTAAATCCTCAATTTCAATACCATATGCCAGCACAAGGTCGGGGGTGTGGTTAAAACAGTGCGTCGCCTTGTGTACACTCTGACTGAAACCGATTGAATCCAGTAATGAGTTGAAAGCAGTACTAAGGCTGTCATTGTCAACGTCCACATGGATATTAAAATCACCTACAAGAATTACTTGGTCTGATTTAAGGACTAAACATGATAAAAACTCTGAGAATTCAGATAAAAATTCAGAATACGGACCTGGAGCCCTGTAAATAACAACGAATATAATTGGCTGTAATGTTTTCCATTTTGGATGTTGAAGATTAAGAACAAGACTTTCAAATGAGTTATAATGTAATTTTGGTTTAGGTATTAGGGAGTGAAATAGAAGGCGCATGAAAGAGCTCCCCTCCTCGGCCTGAGCCTCTAGGAATTTGAGTATTAATATGGCTGGGAGGAGTGGCTTCATTTAGACTAACATAGTCTTCATGGCCCAGCCAGGTTTCAGTAAGACAAAATAAATCAATTTTATTGTCTGATATCAACTCGTTTACCAGTACTGCTTTAGAAGACAGAGATCTAATATTTAATAGTCCACATCTAATTTTCCTATTTTGTTCTATTGCAGTAGTTTTAATTCCAATTAGGTTGTTAAGTATAGGCGCATCTTTTGTTTACCTTTGATTTAACCGATCTGACCCGGGGGACAGACACCGTGCTTATTAGACCATGAGTGGGCGACTGCTCCAACGGAAGCACAGAGGGGCGCGTAGCACTGCACCTCTGATTACTAATATCAAACTTGGGTTGTCATGGTTTATGTCTGATAAACTCGTTCAGATTTTTTGATATGAGAGCGGCACCGTCCCAGGTGGGATGAATGCCGTCTCTCTCAATCAGACCAGGCTTTCCCCAGAACGCCCTCCAGTTATTCACATAGCCCACATCATTAGCTGGGCACCACCCGACACAACCAGCGGTGGAAGGATGACGTACGGCTGTACATTTCATCATTGGTCAGGTTTGGCAGGGGTCCAGAGAAAACTACTGAGTCCGACATTGTCTTTGCGTATGCACAAAGTGACTCAACATTCATTTTAGTGATCTCCGATTTACGACCATTACCACCTACGTGAAGTATGATCTTACTGTATTTACGGTTCTTTTTGCCAGCAGTTTTAGATGGGTTTCTATATCGCCCGCTCCAGCCCGGGGGCCATATGACCGTAGGTAGGCCTACTGTAGCCGCCGGGGCCGCTGGCTTCACATATCGCGAGTATAGAGCTCCCAATAACCAGAACTGGCTTCTCAGCCGGTGTATCGCTGAGGTGGGAGAAACTGTTAGAGGCGAAGACGCTCCGGTTTAAGCGACCGTCATCGTGTGCACTCCCTGGTCTAGATCTAACGCTACGCTTCCCTCGGACAGTCACCCACTCGCCCGGCTGCTTTCGGGGTCTGCGGGGGACAGCTAGCAGAAGCTACAGAAGCTACAGTATGTTGGCCCGCATTAACTACATGGTGCTGGCTAGCTACGGAAGCATACGATTCTGATTCCATGGTGCGGAGCCGTGACTCAAATTCACTAAGCCTTGCCTCCAAAACAGCGAATATACTACATTTATTACATGTATCGTTATCACTAAAGGAGGCAGAGGAATAGCTAAACATTTGACACACAGAGCAAGAGAGAGCAGGAGAGGGAGAGGAATTAGCCATTGCTAATGGCTAAGCTAAAGTAGCTAACAGTGTTTTAACAATTGTAAATTCAGCGAGTCAGTCGCTGTAAGTGAAGCTAAGTATAAGTGCTTGAGTAAAACAATTGTAATTCAAATGTAATCCAGGCAAATAGCTGCTAATTTAAACAGTGAAGCAGAGTTCAGTAAGTTTTTGCCGGAGCAGCAAACTAGCGTTTGTAACACGGGAACACCGGAAGTGACACAATACGCTCACCTTACACGTCGGCACGTCGTCTCCCGTTGAAACT
>NC_053127.1:5204678-5214678 GCF_010015445.1 Perca fluviatilis
CCTTCTCCGTGTGTGTGTGTGTGGGGGGGGCAGCAGAGCGAGGACTGTCAGCTGCTGGGAGAACTGGAAGTTTTAGTCAAACACTACGAGAGGAAACCAGAGAAAACTGCAGCTACCACAGTGAGTCTGAATCTATTATTACTGTCTGGGACCTTTCAGGTTTCTTACTGGGACTACTGGGACTACTGGGACTGCTTCTCTCACTCTCCCAAACTCACAAACACTGCAGACTCTCAGATCTGTTCACTTCTACATCTGCAGATTAAATCAGAGGCTCAGTCACAGCTCTGGGCTTAAATCACAGCTCTGGGCTTAAATCACAGCTCTGGGCTTAAATCACAGCTCTGGACTTAAATCACAGCTCTGGGCTTAAATCACAGCTCTGGGCTTAAATCACAGCTCTGGGCTTAAATCACAGCTCTGGGCTTAAATCACATCTCTGGGCATGACTCAGACTTAATTTTTAGATGTTTAGATGTTTAAAGATTAAAGCAGCTTTCTTTCATTAAAGAAAATATTGCAAAAGTATGGCTGTTCAATCCCGAGAAGATGCAGAAAACTGCATTTATTTCAAGTAGGTTAAAGTACTGTGATGCAACCTTTACTCTGTTGCCATAAACAACAAGCAATTGGCCAAGTAAAATAAATACAAAAGTTTGCTTTCGGGCTCAACTAAACAACTAGAAAAAGAAAGAAAAGTCTTCATTCTTAATTTAAAAGGGAACTATGCAGGTTTTTATTTTAGCTTAATTGACCTTAACTGAACAGCTTCGGAGTCATTGGAAAGGTTATATGACTTTCTTCGGGTTGAATGGTGGTCGTCTAGCTTCCCCCTAGCGCCTGTGAGCGGTAAAACCTCCCTCGCAACTTTTCGTCCGGCGAGCCGACAGCCTCAGCATCAGGAGGCATGGCGTGATATCAGGTCTCGCCATGTAACAATTTGCTTCACCGCACTGCACACATCCAGGAACTGGCTAGCTATAAGAACAAGTCAGCGATAGAGTTTTTCACAATATGGTCATGGCTGAGCCGGCAAAAAAGAAGCAGAAAGCTCGGAAAGCGTTATCGGAGGAAGAGAGAAAGAGGAAATGGCAGACTGACCGAGAGAGGAAACCTGTAGGAGAGCTCTATAGAGAAACCTGTAGGGGGAGCTCTATAGAGAAACCTGTAGGGAGAGCTCTATAGAGAAACCTGTAGGGGGGGCTCTATAGATAAACCTGTAGGGGGGGACTCTATAGATAAACCTGTAAGGGGGGATTCTATAGATAAACCTGTAGGGGGACTCTATAGAGAAACCTGTAGGGGGAGCTCTATAGAGAAACCTGTAGGGGGGACTCTATAGAGAAACCTGTAGGGGGGGTTCTATAGAGAAACCTGTAGGGGGAGCTCTATAGAGAAACCTGTAGGGAGCTCTATAGAGAAACCTGTAGGGGGAGCTCTATAGAGAAACCTGTAGGGGGGCTCTATAGAGAAACCTGTAGGGGGAGCTCTATAGAGAAACCTGTAGGGGGGCTCTATAGAGAAACCTGTAGGGGAGCTCTATAGAGAAACCTGTAGGGGGGGCTCTATAGAGAAACCTGTAGGGGGGCTCTATAGAGAAACCTGTAGGGGGGGCTCTATAGAGAAACCTGTAGGGAGAGCTCTATAGAGAAACCTGTGAGGGGGAGCTCTATAAGCGACCCTATAGAAAAAAAGACTTGTAGTTAGAGAAACCTGTAGGGGGCCTATAAATAGGGGCTATATAGAAACCCTGTAGGGGAGGCTCTATAGAGAAACCTGTAGGGAGAGCTCTATAGAGAAACCTGTAGGGGGAACTCTGGTAGATAAACCTGTAGGGGGAGCCTATATAAGAAACCTGTAGGGGGCTCTATAGAGAAACCTGTAGGGGGGGCTCTATATGAGAAACCTGTAGGGGGGCTCTATAGAGAAACCTGTAGGGGGGGGCTCTATAGAGAAACCTGTAGGGGAGCTCTATAGAGAAACCTGTAGGGGGGGCTCTATAGATAAACCTGTAGGGGGGGGCTCTATAGAGAAACCTGCCAGCAAAAAGAGAGAAAACTGCGAAGACCTGGCCAAAAGTGCATAGCGCCCCTTTAAAAGAACAGTTTGTTCCAGATCCAGTATGTGGTGCATAGAAACTGAACTCTATTCCTATTCCTTTAGTTCTGACTCTGGAGACGGAAAGCATCCCTGTGCCAGACCAACTTCTCTCACTTTCCAAATTACAATCACACTTTGTCAGCAGTGGAAAGTACATTCGCACATTCACTCGAGTAGGCTGCTCCAAGTTAGCGTTTCCTCTCTACATTTCAGTTTAAAGTCGCTCTAGAGGAGGACACACTTTGTTAATTATGTGAGCTAGCTGAAACTGAAAACGAAGTTCATTACAGTTGTTTAAGTTGTGCATGTGAGAGCTTTTCAGTTGTGTATATGTGATTGTCGCCTTTTTTTTTTTTGTCACCTTTTTGTCACCTTTTTGTCACCTTTTTGTCACCTTTTCGTCGCCTTTTGGCTGCCTTTTTGTCGCCTTTTTGTTGCTTTATTGTTGCCTTTTGGCTGCCTTTTTGTTGCCTTTTTTCACCTTTTTATCGCATTTTCGCTGCCTTTTTGTCGCCTTTTTGTGTAGGTATGTATATGAGAGTGTTTCAGATTATTATTCTTACAAAATTTTTGAAAGGATCCCTACAAAAGCTATGTTTCGCTGAAAACATTCAGTGTGTTTACATCCAACGGCTATAAAGGTCCCATGACATGCTGCTTTTTGGATGCTTTTATATAGGCCTTAGTGGTCCCCTTATACTGTATCCGAAGTCTCTTTTATATAGGCCTTAGTGGTCCCCTGATACTGTATCTGAAGTCTCTTTTATATAGACCTTAGTGGTCCCCTAATACTGTATCTGAAGTCTCTTTTATATAGACCTTAGTGGTCCCCTAATACTGTATCTGAAGTCTCTTTTATATAGGCCTTAGTGGTCCCCTAATACTGTATCTGAAGTTCTTTTATATAGACCTTAGTGGTCCCCTAATACTGTATCTGAAGTCTCTTTTATATAGGCCTTAGTGGTCCTCTAATACTGTATCTGAAGTCTCTTTTATATAGACCTTAGTGGTCCCCTAATACTGTATCTGAAGTCTCTTTTATATAGACCTTAGTGGTCCCCTAATACTGTATCTGAAGTCTCTGAAGTCTCTTTTATATAGACCTTAGTGGTCCCCTAATACTGTATCTGAAGTCTCTTTTATATAGACCTTAGTGGTCCCCTAATACTGTATCTGAAAGTCGCTTTTATATAGACCTTAGTGGTCCCCTAATACTGTATCTGAAGTCTCTTTTATATAGACCTTAGTGGTCCCCTAATACTGTATCTGAAGTCTCTTTCCCGAAATTCAGCCTTGGTGCAGAATTACAGCCACTAGAGCCAGTCCCACAATGAGCTTTCCTTAGGATGTGCCATTTCTGTGTCTGTAGCTAGTGGTGGGGGTGTGGCCTTGACCAACTGCCAAACGGGCCAAATTCTCTGGGCTGACAAAGCAGAGAAAGGGGGGGTAACCTTACTCCTTATCGTGTCATAAGGAGAAGTTTCCAGATCGGCCCATCTGAGCTTTCATTTTCTCAAAGGCAGAGCAGGATACCCAGGGCTCGGTTTACACCTATCACCATTTCTAGCCACTGGGCACATAGGCAGGCTGGGGGGACTCATATTAATGTTAAAATAGCTCATAAAGTGAAATTTTCATGCCATGGGAACTTTAAACCAAATAAAAATCTGTTGCGTAATGACGTCACATGCTGTTTTGCGATCAAATTGGTATCTTGAATAGATTTGCATAGAGTCGCACAACATTCAAGCAAACATTTGCGAACAAAGTTTGCCAGACAAAATTGATCGCGCCGTCTACCTACAAATTAATAATATTTTTAGAAGTTGTAATAGCGCTTATGTGCCAGCTGATAGCGACATATCAGGCCATAAAAGGACGCTATCAAAACACCGCTATGGTAATGCAGTTGCACGTAAATGCCAGCCGACGACGATTTTTGCTATTTATAACAGCCATTATACAGTATTTTGCTTGTAAATTAAATTTAAAAACTCTCTCCTCTCCTCGTTCGTCCACTTTTATCTGTCTTTTTTGACACCCGCCATGTCTGCAATGAAAGCCTCGCTCTGGCCGTCCTCCGCCCGCCTCTGGCTACCCAACTGTTGTGGTATAGATGAGTCAGGAACATTGGCGTACAAGCCGGCTGCGCCCATCCCGTGCGAATGCACCACCCAGATGATAGTAATCCCGTGTGAATAGGTGTATTATGTAATGTAATTTTATGAGTTGATTCTTAGCAACAAAAAAAAACGTTGTTCTTTCACAAATATGTGCTGATTCATGTGTAATTACTTCCACCAACTAATCAAAGTATTCTCGTGAGTGTAGAATCTGACATTCAGAATCATTCAGAATACACACGAGCGAGTCGCGGCCGCCATGTTGCACAAAGAGATAAAAGATAATTAAAATGACAACGCGACAGGCAAAGCTACAAGACCAAAGTTAATATTGGAGTGGCTAGAACAGCTGCGTGGAAACGATGGAGATACCAAGAGATCATTTCGGGTTCGGCCACTGTAGGAGGAAGGGCTAGAAAGTAATATTCTGTACAGACTGTGAAAAAAATTTTCCCCCAGTGAACAATAAAGATTATGTGTCGTTGTGACTCAGTGTGCCAGGTTTCTAGCCCAAATTTCCATGATACTTGGTGGCAGGGTGTAGGATGGCTTATGATAAGATGAGATAGACTTTCTTAATCCCACAATGGGGAAAATCCTGTGCTACAGCAGCTCAAAATACAAAAATGTACATCAGAATAACACAAATACACATTAAGTAGACATAGGAGAAAAAATATATACATGAAGTAGGCCTATAAGAAATAGAAAATATACAGTATAATTAGTTATAATAATATTAGTAATAAAACAAACATTTACGCAGATAACACCCTTATATAAACAGACAGTATATGAACACAGATATACAGATGAGTAAGGTGCGGATGAATAGAAATGGCATATTGAACAGTTGAAGGTAACAGAGAGTAGTAAATAAATAAATATGTATAGGACTAAGACATAATGTCACAGAAAGAACAAGGACACAGAAAGATTAAAAAGAAGGAGGCGGGAAATCAACCTCAGAGTAGCAGGAAACGAGAGATCCCTTATCATCAGAGGAATGTCAACAGAGTGAAAGACAGGCTGCTGATTGTGTGTGGGAGTTTAATCTCAATTCACTTCATAACACCAGTCTGTTAATGGTTACACCACACTCATAAAAAAGACAACAGCTTACAGATCAAAAGCTTTTTGTTCTCCCACAAAAATCACTTAAACTTAACTACCAGTAAGTAGTTTTGGTGCCTAAACCTAACCAAACTGCAACCGTTTAACAACCTTTTTCCTGGATGCAAAGTCTTGTGTTTTCTCCTTAACTTCTTCAGGACATGAACACCTGTTTCCTGGGTGAAAGTCTTGTGTTTTCTCCTTAACTTCTTCCAGGACATGAACACCTGTTTCCTGGGTGAAAGTCTTGTGTTTTCTCCTTAACTTCTTCAGGACATGAACACCTGTTTCCTGGGTGAAAGTCTGGTGTTTTCTCCTTAACTTCTTCAGGACATGAACACCTGTTTCCTGGGTGAAAGTCTGGTGTTTTCTCCTTAACTTGATTTTCAAATTTGTTTATTATTAGGATAAACCTTGAGAAGTATCATCTCATTTTCAAGTGAGAAGTGAAAAATCTAAACAAAAACCAACAACAACAGCTGCATATGTTCATCAATACATTAAAACCACCAAAAGGCCAAGATGGCCAATAATAAGTAAATAAGTAGACAGAGTATGAGTGAATTTCTAACTACAGTCAAATATAAACATTAGATATGGACAGTAGATATAAGGATTGCATGCATCTTTAATAACAGAGGCAGTTTATCTTAAAGTGAGCAGACAGGGCATGTTTAAACAAACCCAGTATACAAACTGATCTTATTTCCACAGATAGATTATTCCAATCTGCTGGAGCCTTGAACTTAAAAGCTCTTTTGGTTTGTCAATGTTTTTTTTACTCGCTGGACAGTGAAGTAATTTTCAATTAAATTTTATTCATAGTATCAAATCATAACAAGAGTTATCTCGAGACACTTTACAGATAGAGTAGGTCTAGACCACACTCTACAATTTACAAAGACCCAACAATTCTAATAATTGCCCCAAGAGCAAGCAGCGCGACAGTGGCGAGGAAAAACTCCCTATTAGGAAGAAACCTGGGACAGACCCAGGCTCTTGGTAGGCGGTGTCTGACGATGCTGGTTGGGCGTGTGATGAACAGTGGCAATATTAGTCACAATAAAGATAAGGAACAATGACTTCAAATGGTAGTCGTAGTAGTTCATGTCATATCGGGGCGCTGCAGTGAAAGACAGGCTGCTGATTGTTTGTGGGAGTTTAATCTCAATTCACTTCATAACACCAGTCTGTTAATGGTTACACCACACTCATAAAAAAGACAAAAGCTTACAGATGAAAAGCTTTTTGTTCTCCCACAAAAATCACTTCAACTTAACCACCAGTAAGTAGTTTTGGTGCCTAAACCTAACCAAACTGCAACCGTTTAACAACCTTTTTCCTGGATGCAAAGTCTTGTGTTTTCTCCTTAACTTCTTCCAGGACATGAACACAACTTGGGACAACAGCCATGACCAGTCGAACGACGAACGCTGTGCAACCAGTAACGTAGCTCATGCACGGCGTTCGTGGTTCGACTGGTAATGACCGTTTTCCCAAGATGGCGCCTGCCTGTATAGGTGAACGGTACTGTCTTTATAATCTATCTTTTTAATAAACTGTCTGTACACTTACAAAGTTCTCAATGCTTCGGTTTACATGTAGGGACCCTCATTATGCTACCGTGGAAGTGTGGTGCTATTTTGAGCCTTTTTAGTGGTGTAGAAATAGTGATTTACCCTCTGCCTCGAAGGCTAGCATTAGCAGCTAATAAGCGGTTTGCGCTAGCTTGTTTCAAGCTAAAGACGCATCAGATTAGCATGAAAACATGTCCCAGAGAACGGTCAACTTGATACACATATGTTATTAACCCCCCTAGGTTCATTTTGCGCTGGAATTGTCCGTTAACTTCCAGGACATGAACACCTGTTTCCTGGGTGAAAGTCTTGTGTTTTCTCCTTAACTTCTTCCAGGACATGAACACCTGTTTCCTGGGTGAAAGTCTTGTGTTTTCTCCTTAACTTCTTCAGGACATGAACACCTGTTTCCTGGGTGAAAGTCTTGTGTTTTCTCCTTAACTTCTTCCAGGACATTAACACCTGTTTCCTGGGTGAAAGTCTTGTGTTTTCTCCTTAACTTCTTCCAGGACATGAACACCTGTTTCCTGGGTGAAAGTCTTGTGTTTTCTCCTTAACTTCTTCAGGACATGAACACCTGTTTCCTGGGTGAAAGTCTTGTGTTTTCTCCTTAACTTCTTCAGGACATGAACACCTGTTTCCTGGGTGAAAGTCTTGTGTTTTCTCCTTAACTTCTTCAGGACATGAACACCTGTTTTCTGGGTGAAAGTCTTGTGTTTTCTCCTTAACTTCTCCAGGACATGAACACCGTTTCCTGGAAAGTTTGTGTTTTCTCCTTAACTTCTTCCAGGACATGAACACCTGTTTCCTGGGTGAAAGTCTTGTGTTTTCTCCTTAACTTCTTCCAGGACACGAACACCTGTTTCCTGGGTGAAAGTCTTGTGTTTTCTCCTTAACTTCTTCCAGGACATGAACACCTGTTTCCTGGGTGAAAGTCTTGTGTTTTCTCCTTAACTTCTTCAGGACATGAACACCTGTTTCCTGGGTGAAAGTCTTGTGTTTTCTCCTTAACTTCTTCAGGACATGAACACCTGTTTCCTGGGTGAAAGTCTTGTGTTTTTTCCTTAACTTCTTCAGGACATGAACACCTGTTTCCTGGGTGAAAGTCTTGTGTTTTAGGAGCCAATCTTGGGCTCAAGAGCGTGAAAATGTAGCTTAAGAAGGCAGGTTTAGAAACAAACACAGGACTTCTTTCAGCCAGGAGACTGGGAGTTTGTGTTCCATTTAAAAATGAAAGTAACCGAAAGCAAACCATATTTTTCTAAACTTAACTAAGTATTTTTAGTGCCTAAACCTGACCAAACTGCGAAACCTCTCCTGTGGGTCTCCCTCTCTCTCCCTCTCTCTCTCTCTCTCTCTCACTCTCTCTCTCTCTCTCTCTCTCTCTGTCTTTCTCTTTCTCTTTGTGTAAACGTGCAGCACACACACATGTGTGCTTTATCTCAAAGAGCTTCTAGAAAACTGATGGCACAGGACGACTGCAACATGTGTGAAACGTTAAAACGTTAAAAGTGCGTTACAACAGCAGGACCTGAGAGTTTGGATGCTGAACCTTTGGGTGTGCAGTCAAAACGCCGTCTTTATTTACAGTCTGTTAGATGATGAGTCCGGGTTTAACCGGTGACGGACTGTGTTTGTGTTTCACAGGTATTGTTCTCTTCTTCAGTCTCGGTGTGGCGATAAATTAAATCATGGGGACCAACGACCTGAACATGACCTCTGACCCCGCGAGGCCTCCCGCCCGGCGCTGGAGTCCCTTCAACAGCATCAAGGTTGGTCTGCTGGATGTACTTAAATATAAAAATATCTTTTATATTTCTGTCTATTTGGAAAAGAGCTCAACATTTTGGTTGCGGAAGTAAAATTCCATAAAGAATCTCCCACCTGTTGTCTTTGGTTGGAATTGGACCTGTTTGCAAAAACTTTCTATATCACAACTATGACAAATGTTGGAAAAATCGACAAAAACATTTTTTTTTTTTAACGCTGAAAAAAGTGTTCAAAACAATTGGAAAAGTGACAAAAAAAAGAAATATCAAAAACATCGCCAAAGGTGACAAATACTTCTTTTAAAAAGTGACCAAAATATTGAAAAGAAATGAAAAAAAAACAACGGTAAAAGCGACAAAAAACGTATAAAAAAAATTGACAAAAACACGGCAAAAAAGTATAGAAAGAGAAGGCCTCGCAGGGTCAGTCGAATTTGATCCGTTTACAAAAACTTTCTCTATCAGAACTAGGACAGAAGAACGTTGAAAAAGTGACAAAAAAACAAACATCGCAAAAGGTGACAAAATTAATTATCACTTTTTTAGTGACAAAAAAAATTGGAAAGAAGTGAAAAAAAACATCAGAAAAATTGAGAAAATACTTGATCTTAACTAAAATTAATTAAAATTAATTAATTATGCTTTTTTTGATAACTCTGCAAACCCTTGGTGTTCTCTCAGTGAGCTTCATGAGGTAGTCACCTGAAATGGTTTTACCTTCACAGGTGTGCTTTGTCAGGGTTAATTAGTGGAAGTTTTTCCCTTATTAATAAAAAAGCAAAGGGTGGCTACTTTGAAGAATCTAAAATAAAAGACATGTTTTCAGTTATTTCACACTTTTTTGTTAAGTACATAATTCAAAATGTGTTCATTCATAGTTTTGATGCCTTCAGTGAGAATCTACAATGTAAATAGTCATGAAAATAAAAAGGAAACGCATTGAATGAGAAGGTGTGTCCAAGCTCAGCTCGTTCTCAATGGCGAAACACTGCTACAACACACACAATTTCACCATAATCTACTAAAGAACTACTTACATGTCCCTGTTCTGCAGGGATTCCACGCTAAATTGGAAGTGAGCCCTCGTTTAGAAGAAGTCTCCTGGCTAATCCTGCCTTGTACTGACTGAGAGAAACAGCTAGCTAGCATTTGTGAGCCTTACCTAGGTACTGAGCATGTGTGACTGACAACAAAGATGTTACAGAAGTTGAGAGGTCTCACTCTGTAGCTAAGACCTGAACACAGGGTGAAAAGAGGAGCTGCAGCAATGTGCAGTACAACAAAAATATGTTGTTTTTTGATAATTAAACCATTTAAA
>NC_053127.1:5219678-5257178 GCF_010015445.1 Perca fluviatilis
TGATTACAGACATCAAAGCATGTTTACAAACATATCCACTGGCCATTGGTTACCATGACAACACTTTCACAGACACACACCCAGATACTACAGGCAGTAATATGAACAGTAGTCTATACAGATACTACAGGCAGTAATATGAACAGTAGTCTATACAGATACTACAGGCAGTAATATGAACAGTAGTCTGTAGCTTTGGCCTTCCACTTCTGGCTGTCTGTCTTTTCTGTTATGTTCTCTTGTTCTGGTCTGTCTGTCTGTCTGTCTGTCTGTCCTCTTTCTTATTTCCTCTTTTTGTCCTCTTTCTTCTGTCCTATTTCCTCTTTCTGTCCTCTTTCTTCTGTCCTATTTCCTCTTTCTGTACTCTGTCCTCTTTCTGTCCTCTGTCCTCTTTCCTCTTTCTGTCCTCTTTCTTCTTTCCTCTTGCTGTCCTCTTTCTGTCCTCTGTCCCCTTTCTCTGTTCTCTCTCTTTCCTCTTTCCTCTGTCTGCCCGTCCGTCTGTCTGACAACTTCACCTTTTTCTTACACATTTTAATCAGCAATCCAGTTTAGCTTTAGCATAAGCTTTTCAAAAAAACTTGAATTATTCCACATCTTTTGTACATTAATGGTACTATGATATGAAATTCAAGTTAATTAAAACCATTTCCACTTTTTCAACTATTCTCACTACTTCAACTTCTTCTTACGGATTTAAGCTATTCAACCAGTTTAACTTTAGCAATTCAGCTATTCAGCATTCCCATGCATTTTCTGCAGGAAATGCATTTTCTAGTTTCACTATGAAAGCCTGTAAAAGCGCCTCATGCTGCTGTTGCCATAATCTTACATGAGCCTGTTTTTTGCAATTATAAAGCAAATGATGTCCCCTGTCTGAAATTGGACCAGTAAGGGACAGAATTGTCATGAACGTTGCTGAATTTCTGTCCCAGTCCGCCCCTGTCTGGAGGTCTGTGTTTACCACGGTTAATCTGACGCGCTTCAGAAAGGTTGAAAATCAGCAACTTTCCCTCTTTACCGTTGATCTTACCGCAGCGCCATGAAACCATAAACAACACTGGCTCAATGCGTCATCCTCCCCCGGATCTGCCCTCTCGTTAAATGACTCCAAGACGGCCAAAATCTAAACTCAAGGCTTCAAAATTGTAGGCCACAAACCAATGGGGGACGTAACCAATGTCCATTAAAGCGCCCATATTCTGCTCATTTTCAGGTTCATAATTGTATTTTGAGGTTGTACCAGAATAGGTTTACATGGTTTAATTTTCAAAAAACACCATATTTTTGTTGTACTTCACAATGCTGCAGCTCCTCTTTTCACCCTGTGTTCAGCTCTCTATTTTAGCTACAGAGTGAAACCTCTTTTCTTCTTCTGTACTATCTTTGATTGCACTCGCACATGCTCAGGAGCTCAGATAGTAGCTCATGTCAGCTAGCTCCATAGACAGTAAAAGAAAGGCTGTTTCTCCAACTTCAGTCAGTTCCAAGGCAGGATCAGCTGGGAGACTTCTTCTAAACCAGGGCGCACATGGAAGTAGTTCTTTTGGTAGATTATGGTGAAGTTGTGTGTGTTGTAGCAGTGCTTTGCTATTGAGAACGAGGCAGCATTCTAACGGTTGCGGTTAGCCAGCTCGTTTCGGCTAGTGACGTAGAAAGCCGTGCAGATTTTGACCAGCTCACCAGGAGACTGAAGGCAGGACACATTCAGAAACCAGATCTCACTCAGAGCACCATGGGTGTTTTTTTTTCAAAGTGTGTATGTGTGGAAGCACCAGAGACACAAAATAACACCCCAAATCACAGAAAAAGTGATTTTTTTCATAATATGGGCACTTTAAGTTTTGTCCCTGCTAGTGCACATTTTGGGAACATTAGTGTAGAATAGAGTCCATAATCGGCCGCATTTTCTTGTCTGAGCCCGGCCGACGTCCGACAGAGCAGTAACCGAGCCTCGGCCTGAGCCCGACAGGCATTAAGATATTTATGTCCGAGCCCGACACAGTTAAATTCTCATTTGTTTCTCATATTAATGACACATGCACGTTTGTTTGTGTGTGGAAAAACTTTCATTACGCAGCTGTAGGAAGGCATTCAGGAATGTCAACAGATGAGGCATCAGCACACACAGGGCAACAAGCGCATGTTAACACAGGCGCGCACCTACATAATAAGCCATTTTAAATTTAAAATATTCAATGCCTTATCACGCTGATGTGAGCCCGACCCGAACCCCAACATCATTTCTAAATATCTGTCTGAGCCCTGTAGGGTACCGCCGGGTCCCGACGGGCTCGGTTCGGGTACCCATTTTTAGTATATAAATATTTTATTAACAAAATGTAGTAGTGTATGTGCTTGTTGCACAATAGGTGTGTTAGTCATTGAGGAAGGGAGTTGCACAAGAGCTGTGTTAGTCATTGAGGAAGTGATTGAAAGTACTCCGGGTGACCTCTGATGCACAGAAAGTTAAGTTTAAAATTGTTTAGGCTTTTATGGAATAGAGGTGCATTGTTTGAAGGTTGCGAGAGCAGACAAGGAAGTTGCACCACACAGAGGCCCAGACCTTGGTGAGTTAGTGTGTGTGTGCGTGTAAGATAAGTTTCTCTTAAGACACTAGAAGACCCCCCACACCCTCCCTCCCTGTGAGGATAGGATAAAAGCTTGAGGGAGAGAACAGATCAGAGCTCATAATTCGGAGGACAACTTGGTGGACCGGGCTCTGGCTTGATGTCTGTCGCTAGGGAAACTTAGACTCTGTCTGTAAACCCACTGCTGTGTTGTAACTTTTATGCTGGACTTTTATTGCTTAACTGATTTTTATTGCTTAACTTATTGCTCTTCGTCTCAGATTGATCCTTGTGTCCCGAACCCCACGGGTTCGGTCTTAAAGGGATACTTCACCGTTTAGCATTAAGACTTTGTATCAGTAGAAACCTGGTAGTATTTTTGAATGACCGTGCTTCCCTCCCTCATGTCCCCCTGAGACGAGCCTTCTCTGTATTGTGTGTCTGTAAAAAAGCCTCTAATTATGGAGGAAATATTTATTCATAATTCAAATTGAAAGTCCAAAGAGAAATTGAAAGTTCAAAGAGAAAATTAAGCGAGATCAAATTAAAAATATATATAAAAAAAATAATAATTCCATTTGGCTTATCCATTTGGATTTAACATTTGGCTTTTCGATTTCAATTTAATATTGCCTTTTCATTTTAATTTAATATTTGGCTTTTTGATTTCAATTTAACATTGGCTTTTAATTTTAATTTAATATTTGGCTTTTCGATTTCAATTTAACATTGGCTTTTAATTTAATATTTGGCATTTCAATTTCCATTTAACATTGCCTTTTCGTTTGGACTTGACACATGTCAATGTAAATGAGGAGGCGTGGCCCAAAGGCTGGTGGGAGGGTGTGAAACGAAAGGGTGCAGAGGCACCTTATGAGTAGCAGGGGGAGCTGACTGTTGGGGAGCACACTGTTAAGCATCTGTCTGCAGCTTCAGGACATCGTATTTCTGTACATATCTGATATGTTTGTCATTTTATCTCATATTTTGTCACTTTTATCTAGAAATAAATACTTTTAAATCCAAAAACATCATTCTTGTGACTTAACAATACCTCTGAAGTAACTTTTAAGACGTGCTTGAAGGTAGCACCGGAGAATTTATGTTTACTGTTGCCAAGCAACCAGGGGTAGGCTAGGCACGCCCAGGAGCACCCATCAAGCGAGTGCATGTCGCTCTCTTTTGTAGCTAATGCGACGGTGTGAAACATATCAGATATATACAGAAATACCATGTCCTAAAGCTGCAGACAGATGCTTAACAGTGTGCTCCCCAACAGTCTGCTCCTCATAAGGTCCTCATCGACTCCTCGCCCTCTGACCCTCCCACCAGCCTTTGGACTACGCCTAATACATTGACATTTTTATGTTGATCAAAAAAAAAACAATGTTAAATGGAAATTGAAAAGCCAAATATTAAATAAAAATTAAAAGCCAATGTTAAATTGAAATCAAAAAGCCAAATATTAAACTAAAATTAAAAGCCAATGTTAAATTGAAATCAAAAAGCCAAATTTTAAATCCAAATGGATAAGCCAAATGGAATTTTTTTTTTAATATTTTTAATTTGATCTCGCTTCGTTTTCTCTTTGGACTTTCAATTTCTCTTTGGACTTTCAATTTGAATTATGAATAAATATTTTCTCCATATCTAATGACGCAAAGATAAGATAAGATATACTTTATTGTCCCCGAAGGGAAATTTGTTTTGGACTCTGTCCATTCTGCAGCGTTACAAAGACAACACCAAATACAGAAAAGACAACAAATACAAATATCTCTCAACACATCCTGTCATGCAACACAAAAATGCTTCCATATACATATAATAAGCACATTATCTACTCCTTTCATTGGCACTTCCCATTAAACAACCCCGTCGGCTGTGTTCTCCGCAATAAGTGTGGCACAGCCCTTGCATAGTACATATTGCCCAACCCCAATAGCCTACATATCGCACAAATTACACAATGCACTGACAATGCCCAACCACGATACGTATTGGACAAATGACATAACGCATAACCGAATAGCCTAAGTATTGCGCAACTAACCTATTGCACAATCCCCAATAGCCTAACGTATTGCACAATGACATGATGCATGCAAATCGTCATTTAGCGTCATCGGAGGCATTTTTGCCCAGAGTCTGTGGAAGACAGCCAGCTAGAAACACGGAACGAGGGCAGGAGTATCAGCTAGGTAGAAAGCTAACGCTAGCCGGGCCACCTGCCCCATCAATCCTGCTTGCAAGTGTCCGCTCATTAGACAACAAACTGGACTACATCCAACTTCAAAGAAACTCCCAACGCGAGTTCAGAGACTGCTGTGTTTTTGTTGTTGTGGAAACATTGCCGAACAACAGCGTACCGGACTATCCAGCTACCAGGCCAGCTAGCCTTCCGAGCAGATAGAGATGCTGCTCTGTCGCCGGGTTAGACTCATGGAGGTGGGCTGTGTTAGCACGGACTGGTTACATTTTCTGGCTTTTCTCGGGCCTAGAAGGCACCAACTTCTAAAAAAAATTCACATTTCTACTACATAAATGACCCAATTTAATGCATATTCCACTTTCCAGTGGTGAAATATCCCTTTTAATTTCTATCATTTTACACGGGCTCGGGCTTGAGCTCCAGGTTGCGCGATAAATGAGCGGTCAGGTGATGCTGAGGAGGTGAAACGGAGGCTGGCCTCTGGCGATCACGTTTTTGGTTGCACCGGCAAAGAAAGCAAAGTCTGAGTTGTGGAAAACTTTTGACCGTGTGCATAATGACAAATTTGACTCATTCTTGACAAAAGGCAAAAGAGCTGTGTGTGCGTGTGTGCGCACATTTGAATAACGTCTGGCTGTAAACTGGTTCTGGCTTTTAAAAAGCTGTCAATCAAATTGTACTTCTGTCGGGCTCTGGCTCGGGCCTTGTCGGGCCGAACGTTTAAGGCCTGATTACAGCTTGTGTTCTGGTAAACTTAAGTCCGATGCAAGAAGGGAATTAATAATTTGGAGTCAGATTTGACAGTCCTTAGGGGCCTTTATTTATAGCCCCCCAAGGACCACATGAGGAGCCCTCAGGCCTGTTCTAAAAATGAAAATTGAATAATGATATTATCTGTTTCCCACCTTGTTAAGTAATTGTTGATAATTAATGTGAGAAATCATTAACATGATCAGTGTCTTCACATAGATGAGTATCATTAATCATTAATAATCATGTATAAGTATCATTAATCATTAATAATCATATATAAGTAAAGGCAAACTGAGCAAATTTGTTATTTCAGAAGAGTGTATCAAACTGGTAGCCCTTTGTATGACTCAATACCCATGAAGTAGCTCTCAGTTTAGAAAAGGTTGGTGACCCCTGCTCTAAACTTCACGATGTGTTAACTTGCCCTCTGTTTCCCCACGACAGCCTCCAGGGACAACAGCTCTGGCCTCTGCCAATCAGAGAGCCCCCTCGGCGCCTCGCCGTCCAATCAGACCTGCAGCCAGCAGGAGAGCGGCACCCATCGGGGCGTGTACCCTGTGCTGCTGCTGGGGCAGCTGCTGCTGGGCATCGGAGCCGTCCCCATCCAGCCATTCGGCATCTCCTACATCGACGACTACGCCTCCAAGAAGAACTCGCCGCTCTACCTCGGTAGGCTGCCGAAAACGCTGAGTCATGTTCACGGTTCGATAGTAAAGGCCGAGATATACTGGATATATGTGAGATATACTGGATATATGTGAGATATACTGGATATATGTGAGATATACTGGATATATAGGAGATATACTGGATATATGTGAGATATACTGGATATATAGGAGATATACTGGATATATGTGAGATATACTGGATATATACGAGATATACTGGATATATAGGAGATATACTGGATATATACGAGATATACTGGATATATGTGAGATATACTGGATATATAGGAGATATACTGGATATATAGGAGATATACTGGATATATGTGAGATATACTGGATATATACGAGATATACTGGATATATACGAGATATACTGGATATATGTGAGATATACTGGATATATGTGAGATATACTGGATATATGTGAGATATACTGGATATATAGGAGATATACTGGATATATAGGAGATATACTGGATATATGTGAGATATACTAGATATATACGAGATATACTGGATATATACGAGATATACTGGATATATGTGAGATATACTGGATATATAGGCAAGGCAAGGCAGCTTTATTTGTATAGCACATTTTATCAACAGGGCAATTCAAAGTGCTTTACATAAAACATTAAAGAGCAGTTAGAAAACAATTAAAAACAATTTAAAAACATTAATAAACAAATTAAAAACATTAAAAGACAAGAATAAAATTGATAGTGCAGTATAAGAAACTAAAGTTAATAAAATAGGTTATTTAAAGAAAAGCAACATCAAAAAGTCCAAACTGCCTGAGAGCTTCTCCTGTACTATACGGTAATTCCTCTACTGTGTGACAGTAAGTCTCGTGGTTATGACCCAATCGTTAGCCTATTTTTAAAAAAGCGTCTGCTACGGAGCCATAACGTGAGCTACAAGGTAATGGAGCATTTTATACATTGTTGTGTTTCTTTAGAAATAAACAACGGACAAATAGAGTCTTTAAACGCTTCAGATGTAAAGTTATTCTCTGTCAAAGTGACGTCAGAATGAATGGGAGTCAATGGGATGCTAACGGGAGGTGATCTCTTTGTAGCAACAAAATGGCGCCATAGGAGAAAATCGAAATCACTTTTTTTTTCTCTCTCTTTCCCCCAATTTCATCGCAATAAAATTGCATAAATATCCCGCATATTCTATCGCATTTTTTTAAGAAAACCTGTCGCATAATGAAAGATTTTTGCCCCGCAACATTCACAAAAAAACACTTCTGGAAGGACTGACTAAATAATAAATAATAAATTGACATTAAATCTTCCAGATTATAACTTTATATACACATTTTGCTGCTTATACAATACGTTCTGCACTTTTACTTCAGTCATATTTTCAATATGTGTGTGTCTCTGTCTGTGTGCCTCTGTGTGTGTGTGTGTGTGTGTGTGTGTGTGTGTGTGTGTGTGTGTACACAAGACATTTTTTAAGTGTTTTAAGTTCCCCCCAATTTCATCGCATTAAAATTGCATAAATTGAGCGTCAGCGTCAGTTCTGGCAGGCCAGGTAGTCAAGAAGCTGCTAACGCTATTGGCCAACAACACGGTCTCATCAGCTGATCTGCATCAGCTGATCTGGAGTAGCGCATCAGCTGGTCAACACCCCTCGCTGCTCAATGGCTACACTCAAACAGGGCGCCCTATTTAAAGCAGATTCAGTTTGCTCCTACCTGCTTGCTGCTCGCTTCTCTGCCGCCCGCCACCTCCCCAGCTCCTCCTTGTTGTGTATAATGTGGCATTAGCTTCTATGTCATCGTTGCTTCTATGTCATCGTTGCTTCTATGTCATCGTTGCTTCTATGTCATCGTTGCTTCTATGTCATCGTTGCTTCTATGTCATCGTTGCTTCTATGTCATCGTTGCTTCGTTGCTTCTATGTCATCGTTGCTTCTATGTCATCGTTGCTTCTATGTCATCGTTGCTTCTATGTTCGTTGCTTCTATGTCATCGTTGCTTCTATGTTTGTTGCTTCTATGTCATCGTTGCTTCTATGTCATCGTTGCAGTCATAAACTGTGTGAGCGTTCCCTAATGCTGCTGCTGTCCTCTGACTCTCTGCTATTTCATGGTGCTCATGAAAAGGTCAGAGGACTCCCTGAACAGAGCCACACCGCCAAAATTTAATTCAGAATTTATTAGCTGAAATGCAATTATTCAATTTATTTTTTATTTTTTTTATTTTACCTTTATTTAACCAGGAAAGTCCCATTGAGATTAAAAACCTCTTTTTCAAGGGAGTCCTGGCCAAGAAGCAGCAAAAGAGTTTCAAACATACAATACAATTACATACACATTATGAAAAACAGTTACAAAGGATCGACTCATGTGTTCTCAATGTGGACTTAAAAGTGTTCAATGAAAGTAATCCAGTCTTTTTGCAACATGTTCCATGTGTGGGGGGCTGAGTGAACAAAAGTCCTTTTTCCCAGTTCTGTACGGGCAAGTGGAACAGCGAGCAACAAAATATCATTCGAACGCCAACAATAAGAGCCAACACTCCTCTGTGAGATTAAGTTACAGATGTAGGATGGCAATAGATCAAGCATGGCCTTATAAATGAAAGCATACCAGTGACCCAGCCTCCTGGAGGACAAAGAAGGCCATCCCACTCGAGAATACAGTTCACAGTGATGGCTCAAGACCCTACAATTAGTAATGAACCGCAGAGAAGCATGATATGCAATGTCAATCTTATGGGGACATTTAGCAGAGGCATTCATTCAATAAAAATTGCCTAAATCATTTTTATTGTCATGTGTGTTCTTGACTTAATGGACCTGACAGAAATATCCCGCATATTCCATCGCATTTTTTTAAGAAAACATGTCGCATAATCAAGGATTTTTGCCCCGCAACATTCACAAAAAAAAACACTTCTGGAAGGACTGACTAAATAATAAATAATAAATTGACATTAAATCTTCCAGATTATAACTTTATGTATATTTTGCTGCTTATACAATACGTTACTGCACTTTTACTTCAGTCATATTTTCCATATGGGCGTGTTGCTCAACTTGCAGCACTTGCGTCAGAGAACAGCCTAACGAGTCGAACATCCTGCTTGGCTTCTTAATCAGAGCAGCGTTACGGTTATGAAGTAGGTCATGTCGGCTGTCATGGCTCATAACGAGCACCTAGACGTTGACAGAAAGGTATTTGGTTATTGTTTTGGAAGACACGAACGTGGGCGTAGATTTCAGGTGACTTGTCCCCCGCCTGATGTTCAGAAGCGGTAGAGTCGTCCTTCTCGGAGAATCTGATTGGTTGTGGGAGATTTAAGTCCACGTTGTCCCCTTTTTTTAACCTTTTTTCCAGGTGTTTTTTTGTCGCTTTTTACAACATTTTTGAAGTTTCTTTCAACGTTGCTCTGTGTGTGTGTGTGTGTGTGTGTGTGTGTGTGTGTGTGTGTGTGTGTGTGTGTGGTGTGTGTGTGTGTGTGTGTGGTGTGTGTGTGGTAGTGTGTGGGGGGGGGGGGGGGGGGGGTCCGTCTGTGTGTCTCTCTGTGTATGTGTGTGTGTGTATGTGTGTGTGTCTCTGTGTTTGTGTGTGTGTGTGTGTGTGTGCGTGTGTGTTTGTGTGTGAGTGTCTCCGTCTGTGTGTCTCTCTGTGTATGTGTGTGTGTGTGTGTGTGTGTGTGTGTGTGTCTGTCTCGTCTGTGTGTCTCTGTGTGTATGTGTGAGTGTCTCCGTCTGTGTGTCTCTCTGTGTGTGTGTGTGTGTGTGTGTGTGTGTGTGTGTGTGTCTGTCTCGTCTGTGAGTCTCTGTGTGTATGTGTGAGTGTCTCCGTCTGTGTGTCTCTCTGTGTGTAGGTGTGTGTGTGTGAATGTGTGTCTCATCAGTGTGTCTCTGTGTGTGTGTGTGTGTGTGTGTGCGTGTGTGTGTGTCTCGTGTGTGTGTATGTGTGTGTGTGTATGTGTGTGTGTCTGTCTCGTCTGTGTCTCTCTGTGTGTGTGCGTGCGTGTGTGTGCGCATGTGTGTGTGCACATGTGTGTATGTGTGTGTGTGTGCACATGTGTGTGTGTGTGTGTGTGCACATGTGTGTATGTGTGTGTGTGCACATGTGTGTGTGTGTGTGTTTTTGTGTTTCTCCGTCTGTGTGTCTCTCTGTGTGTGTGCGTGCGTGTGTGTGCGCATGTGTGTGTGTGCACGTGTGTGTGTGTGCACGTGTGTGTGTCTGTGTGTGTGCACATGTGTGTATGTGTGTGTGTGCACATACGTGTGTGTGTATTTTAACTGCATCTACAAACCAAATGTCCTTGTTTTTAATAACAGGGCAGAGTGCATGTGACCAGAGAGCAGGAAATGATGCGTTCTGATGCTAAAACCTTTCTGTGTCCCAACCCAAACGTTGGAACTAAACTAAACCTACGCCCTTCAACACAAACATGTCATCAGAGTATGTGTTTACAGACTGCAGATCAACACTGTGGTTACGTTACAGCTGTTTATCTGGTAATCACACAGAGAAAGAACAGTCTGAGTCACGTCAACTTATCTTGTGATTTATGAACATGTGTCCTGGCAAGTACCGGTCCTCCTGTTGGACGGCTAGCTGGCGCGGTACCGCTGGGTGCACTGGCCACCGGTGCAATTGGGTACCCGCTGTACCGCTGCTATGCGGCAATTGCCCACTGGCGTACCGCTAGCTGCAATTGCCATTACGCACAAGTTACTGTGGTACCTACCAGGCGCACCGCTACCGCGCAGACCTGTTACGCGTACGTTGCCAAGGTACTGGCTACCGCGGCAATGCCGTCGCTGCGGTAATCACGCGAGGTAATTACCATCTGGTAATTGCCACTGTGGCACCGCTTGCTGTGTACCGCTGCGCCGGTACCATTGCCGGGCGTAGTGCTACTGTGGTACAACTGGTTGCAAGGCAGTTACGCTGCCGGGGTAATTGCTACTCAGGCGCACCGCTGCGCGCAGCTATTGCTGGGGTACGTTACCGCGGTAATTGCTGCTGTGTGTAATGGGTCGGCAAAAATTGCCAGGTTTAGCATGTACCGAGTGCGGGCGATGTACCTCGCTCGCTGGCGTAGTAATTGCCACTTCCTGGTACCCGGCAACTGTGGGTACGTTTGCTGGTACTGGTTGGTAACTGGGGGCATTGTGCCCGGTACCGCTACCCGGTAATTGCCATTGGTAATTGTTTGTTGTGTGTACGGGGGTACGCCTGCAGGGTACGCTAGTACGAATCTGGTGGAGTAACCACTGGTAATACAGTCCGAGCCATAGTAGGTGTGTAATGAAGTGGTAGGGAAAGGGAAAGTGTGTAATGGGGTGCCGGGGAGCAATTAATGGAAGCAGCACAGGGAAGTTAGTGGGTCGGTAAGTACCGTGATAAAGTACTGTACTACGCAGCGCAGCTGTCCTGGTAATGCTAGGTACGGCTGGTAGTACTGGACCGCTAGGGTACGTCCATTACGCGTCGTAGGGGGTAATTGCTACCACAGGGGTAACCACCAAAACAGGCCACCGGGGTTTGTGGGTAGTAGCGTACAGGCAAGGGTGGGCAGTGGGCACGGTTAAGAGGGTACAATGGGGTGACGGTGGGTACTGCGCGGTATGCTGGTGTAAAATGGGAGGTGGTATTGGTGACCTAGGTGGCGGTGTAAGGTAGTCGTTAGTGAGGGAGGTTGTGTGTAGCGGGTTATACGTTACTGCAAGTGACTTGGGTGTACCGCTGGTACGCCGGGTACGCCTGGCACGGAGGCGCAGTACCGGGCAGTTGGGTGGTGAATGCTACCGTAGGAGTACTAGTACGCTCGCTATACGTTAGGTAATTGCTACTGTGTGTAACGCTACTGTGTACCTGCTGCTGCGTATTGCTGCTGTATTCGCTGCTGTGTGTACTAAAGTAACTAGTAACTAAAGTAACTAGTAACTAAAGTAACTAGTAACTAAAGCTGTAACAGATGAATGTAGAGGAGTAACTAAAGTAACTAGTAACTAAAGCTGGAACAGATGAATGTAGCGGAGTAACTAAAGTAACTAGTAACTAAAGCTGGAACAGATGAATGTAGAGGAGTAACTAAAGTAACTAGTAACTAAAGTAACTAGTAACTAAAGTAACTAGTAACTAAAGCTGGAACAGATGAATGTAGAAGAGTAACTAAAGTAACTAGTAACTAAAGCTGGAACAGATGAATGTAGCGGAATAACTAAAGTAACTAGTAACTAAAGCTGGAACAGATGAATGTAGAGGAGTAACTAAAGTAACTAGTAACTAAAGCTGTAACAGATGAATGTAGAGGAGTAACTAAAGTAACTAGTAACTAAAGCTGGAACAGATGAATGTAGAGGAGTAACTAAAGTAACTAGTAACTAAAGTTGGAACAGATGAATGTAGCGGAGTAACTAAAGTAACTAGTAACTAAAGCTGGAACAGATGAATGTAGCGGAGTAACTAAAGTAACTAGTAACTAAAGTAACTAGTTACTAAAGCTGTAACAGATGAATGTAGCGGAGTAACTAAAGTAACTAGTAACTAAAGCTGTAACAGATGAATGTAGCGGAGTAACTAAAGTAACTAGTAACTAAAGCTGTAACAGATGAATGTAGTGGAGTAACTAAAGTAACTAGTAACTAAAGCTGGAACAGATGAATGTAGCGGAGTAACTAAAGTAACTAGTAACTAAAGTAACTAGATACTAAAGCTGTAACAGATGAATGTAGCGGAGTAACTAAAGTAACAAGTAACTAAAGCTGTAACAGATGAATGTAGCGGAGTAACTAAAGTAACTAGTAACTAAAGCTGTAAAGATGAATGACGGAGTAACTAAAGTAACGTAAAAGTAACTAGTAACTAAAGCTGGAACAGATGAATGTGGAAGGAGTAACTAAAGTAACTAGTAACTAGCAGTCGAACAGATGAATGTGAGGATAACTAAAGTAACTAGTAACTAAAGCTGGAACAGATGAATGTAGCGGAGTAACTAAAGTAACTAGTAACTAAAGCGCAACAGATGAAGTAGCGGAGTAACTAAAGTAACTAGTAACTAAAGCTGTAACAGATGAATGTAGCGGAGTAACTAGAGTAACTAGTAACTAAAGCTGTAACAGATGAATGTAGCGGAGTAACTAAAGTAACTAGTAACTAAAGCTGTAACAGGTGAATGTAGTGGAGTAACTAAAGTAACTAGTAACTAAAGCTGTAACAGTGTCTCTGTGTCTGTGTGTGTGTGTGTGTGTGTGTGGTGTGTGTGTCTCTGTGTGTCTCTTTTGTTGTGTGTCTCTCTAGGTGTGTGTCTCTGTGTGTGTGGGGGGGTGTGTGTGTGTGTGTGTGTGTGTGTGTGTGTGTGTGTCTCTGTGTGTCTCTGTGTGTGTCTCGTGTGTGTCTCTGTGTGTGTGTGTGTGTGTGTGTGTGTGTGTGTGTGTGTGTGTGTGTGTCTCTGTGTGTCTCTGTGTGTTTTTGTGTGTGTGTGTGTGTGTGTGTGTGTGTGTGTGTGTGTCTCTGTGTGTGTCTCTGTATTTTTAATATGAACTTGTCACTCTTATAACTGCCACACGGGCCGATTGTGCAATCAGCTGCCAACATGACAACTCATAATCACCTTTCATTATGAAGAGCTGATCCCTTCGTGTTTGTAGTAATTAAAGCAGAAGGAAGTATTAGAGCACCAAATGTCCTGGGGCATGGGTCAAACAAACACAGGACCATCACCCAGGAGACCGGGGGTTCAGGTCCCGTTTAGAAGAGGGAAGGAAACAGAGAGTCGAGGCGTGTTGCAACATTTATTATTTCATCATGTTTTTATTTAATTTAAATTTTTTACTATTTAATTTTGGGGGGGGGGGGGGGGGGGGGGTGGGGTTAATTCTGTAGTGTACGTAATAGTTTGTATATGTGTGTATGTGCTTGCCTGTGTGTGTGTGTATATGTGTTTGTGCTTGCCTGTGTGTGTGTGCTTGTGTGTGTTTGTGTGCGCATGTGTACGTGTGTGTATGTGCTTGCCTGTGTGTGTGTGTGTGTGTGCGTGTGTGTGTGTGTGCGTGTGAGTGAGTGTGTGTGCGTTTGTGCATGTGTGTGTGTCCGTGTGTGAGTGTGTATGTGTGTATGTGCTTGCCTGTCTGAGTGTGTATGTGTGCGTGTGCATGCATGCATGTGTGTGTGTGAAGATGTATAAGAGCACCACATGTCCTTGCAGGGAGGCAGGTTGGGGGGGGTGGGTTAGGGTCAAACAAACAGAGGACCTTCACCCAGGAGACCGGGGGTTCAAATCCCGGTTGAAGAGAATAAAAAACATGAACGGGGAGTCATAATGTTTTGATCCCGTTTGAGTTGAGCCATGAATTACACATACTGCATGATGTCACTTTAAAAGATAGTTTCGCAAGTCTAGAAAGTGTACTGTTCCTCTTTATAGAGACTAAACTTAGATTCCTCTGTCGTAAGGACTTGGAGACTAGTTAGTAATGCTCTTATTTTGTCTCGTATATAGCTCAACAGTCCCACCCCTCCTCTGAGAGACCTTGGGTTCCAGAAGTAAATTTTAGACCGTTAGCATTAGGCTAACCAGACGGTACGTGACTCATATGAATACAACGTACCATTTCGAGTGAAAAAACAAACACAAAATCCCCAAAAAAGTCTAAGGTACAAGACTGTGTACATACCGTCATTTCAGAGGGAAGGAACTACTCATCCCATAAACCACCGCGCACCACTGAATAAAGGAAGCTACGTTAGTTTAGCTAACGGCTAATTCGGCTAACCGCTAGCTGAGACAGCATGTAATAACTTTAACATAACCCTCAAAATAAAACCTGAAAATATCCGTTAACATATATAACTGCTGTTACATCAGCTGTAGCCTGCTTTGCCCCAGTGTTTAGTTTGAGTTATTTTCGACTGAATCAAGCTGTCAGCTAGCGGTTAGCCGAATTAGCTGTTAGCTAAACTAACGTTAGCTTCCCGGCGGAGGCTAACGGCAGAAGCGTGGAACAGATCGTGATTCGTGCAGTGTCGTAAATCCTCATGACAGATCGTGCAGGCAGCTCCTCCTCCTCTTCACCAGCATGAGTTCCACCAATCAGAGGCGTCGCTGTGGGATTGTTGAGGATTGTGGGTAATGAAGTACTTATCCAAGACATCGCGAATAAAAGACGTTTATCTCAATACAATGTTGGTGCCCCATGATCTTTTGGCGTCTATATGAGCATATAGAATCGCTGAGTCATGTCGTAGCTGGTTATAAGTCTACCGTCCACGGTTACCATTTTATTAGCTTATATACTCCAAATTGTCAATGGAGAAATTGCATTGTATTTTTACTTGAAAATGATATATAGCACATGTGTCAAACTCGAGGCCCGCGGGCCAAATCCAGCCCCTCGCAGATTATGATTCGGCCCGCATATCAATTTAGGTTCACGATACATTTTGGCCCCGCCTACTTGTGCGCCAAACCAAAAACATGGGAAACTGTTTTTCAACTTGCAATTACATGCCACTCGAAGCAGAATTTGGCATATTTGCCGACTCTGAGACTCATAAATTCCCCCCAGAAGAAGCAGAGAGTTTAATATTCAGGCTGAGAAAGAGCTTGTTGTGAGTCAGGCCTACTTAGATTAAAATGTAATCACTGTTTAGCCTGATTTGCTAAATTCTAGGATGACTTTGGAACTTTTTTTGGTGACTTTTTCAGGGCTTTATGTGGACCAAACTGTGAGTGAGAAGACTACACGAGACATGCAATCATTGAGTCAAAGATATTTCACTTTTTCGATGAAATAAAATCATGTCAATATACTCAACACTTAACCTTTTTTAACCTTTTTTTTAATTCAGGGAAGGTTCACTGAGAGGCAGCCTCTCTTTTGCAGGAACGCCCTGATCACATTCACACAGTTACACATTCATACCTGGAAGCTGCCCAGTACAACCACAGTCTGGAGCAGTTGGGGTTAAGGGCCTTGCTCAAGGGCACCTCAGTTGTGGTAATGAGGGAGGGACAAGCGCTGCTCTTTCACTTTCCCCACCCAGATTTTATCCTGTCGGTCTGGGCAGATTGAACCGATGACCTCCCCGGTCACAAGCTTGCTTCTCTAACCTTTAGGCCACCACTGCCCACAACATGTCTGGCCCTTGATTTTACGTGTACTGTTGTACATGTTCGTCAAATGTGCATTGTCCTGAAATAATAAAATAAAATAAAACAAATGAAATAAATAAATAAGCAAGTAAAAAGACAGCGAAATGCAGTTTGCGGCCAACCAGAAGTGCAAAAAAAAAAGCAGAAAAGTGCAATGCCATATACAAGTCAGACTCTACAACACCTGCACCACCAGAAAATTAGGTAGTTTGTTTCAATTACCCACCACTCACCATGGCTCTATGTATATCTTTATGGTTATTATCTGTATTTATATTTTTCTATTCCGAGTACTTACTTTTTCAATATTATTTATATTATGGTTAATTACTTTTGCTGTGTTATTTAATTACATATTATTCAATCTAATTTCACCATTTCGCCATGCTATTCCCCATGGCAGTGGTGGCCTAAAGGTTAGAGATGCAAGCTTGTGACCGGGAGGTTGTCGGTTCAATCCCCAGACCGACAGTATAAAAAATCTGGGTGGGGGAAAGTGAAACAGCAGCGCATGTCCCTCTCTCATTAACACCACTGAGGTGCCCTTGAGCAAGGCCCTTAACCTCCAACCCGCTCCAGTGGAGCTGCTCAGTGGCCAGCAGATCAGACTGTGGTTGTACTGGGCAGCTCCCAGGTATGAATGTGATCAGGGAGTTCCTGCAAAAGAGAGGCTGCTTCTCAGTGAACATTCCCTGAATAAATAAAGGTTAAATAAAAAAATTGTGTGATGAATAAAGTATTATATAAGTATAGACAGGTTGGCTTCTCTTCACTGGTTACCAGTCAAATATAGAATTGATTTTAAGGTATTGTTACTTGTTTTTAAGGCATTACATGGATTGTCCCCTTAATATATTGCTGCTCTCTTTACCTTACATCACTCCTCCAGGAACCTAAGATGGTCTAATTGGTTCTGTCTGGGATGAAAACAAAGGGTGATCGTGCCTTCTCCGTTGTGGCCCCGAGACTCTGGAACAAACTTCCCATTTTCATATTAGCTCCTCCTCTACTGCCGAGATCTTTAAGTCTCGTCTTAAAACACATTTTTATTCTTTGGCGTGTGATTTAGGCTGTGTTTAGACGGAATGATCTGAATAGAAAATGCAGAAGTGGTGTTGCGTTCTCACTTTTTTATTCCGCGTTTTGGGGGGGAAATTTGCGTGCATATGGTGACGCAAAAATGTGTGAAATTGGATGTAGTATGCACGCCAGGCGGCTAGGTGGTAGTGTGAAGCACTGCCACACAACACCACCAAGTCCGCTCGGCTGCGTAGAACCTTCTTCTACTTCTCTCCCTAGTAGCACGAAACCAAAACATGGTGAAGCCAACAACAAAAGCTGAAAATGTTGTCTGGACAGACGAGGAGGTGGAGTTTTTGCTCCAAACAACCTTAGATTACAAGCTGTCAGTTTTCAGAAAAGTGTTTGTTTACACGTTCCCGTGTATATATATATATATGTCGTCAATGCCGTCCAGAGCACGCCAAACCTGTAGGTGGCGGTGTAATGAGAAGCTCAAGCCCACGTTAGCCAATAAGAATCCCCAAAATAGCAACAACAGCAACTAATCCTCTTTCTCTCTCGCTCAGCTGCCTCAACCTCTTGAGTTTATGTGCAAACGAAGTTTTCAAAAATCTCCACTCTGGACAGAGTTTTTAGAAAGACTCGGTTTCAGAGGAGAATTCTCCGTTTGCGTGTAAACGAAGGGCACAAACAAAGGGAAATGTCTCTATTTTTTTAAATAACCACGTACGTGTAAACAGGGCCTAGGTTGTTTTTAAATGTGCTCTATAAATAAATTGACTTGACTTGGGTAGGGGGAACTTTAGCCTGGTGAGACCGTCCTGATCTGGCGAGCTCCAGTTTTCTATTCGCAGATCAGTCTGGCATCTTGAAATAGAGAAAATTTGGAGCCGTTCGCCAAACGACCGACCAATCAGCGTTGGTTTTGAGGCGGGTTTAGGTGTGACGCAACGAGAAGCGACTGTTCAGTCTAAACAACGTGGCGGCTTCCACGGATGAGATGAGCGTAGCTATCGCAGCAAGTTTTATCCGAATTATAAAAGTATTCCTTCATTGAAAGAAGAGCAAAGAAAACAGCACTGGAGGCTTTTCTCTGAGGAAAAGATGTTTCTGCTCTTCTCCCGACTGGTTTCGGCAAGAGGTTTGATCTGATTGGTCGATTTGGCCCGTCTATCACCAATTATAGGTAGTGATAGACAGATGGTTTATCCAATCAGCTAACCAAGATTTTCGCCACCTTCCCAAAAGTTCTCCAACGGAAAGTGCAAATGCGAAGCGAAGTGATCCATCTGGTGGAGTCAGGTTAGGGGGGAACTTAGCTTAAAAACCAAATCCAAAGGGGGAACATTATTGACGATAGATTGAGAACCAATGAGGTGAGAGGGTTAAAGACGTCAGGCCTTTCATGTGTCTTTGTGTGTGTTTCTTTCAGGGATCCTCCTCGCTGTGACCACCATCGGCCCGGCCTTCGGCTTCATCAGCGGCTCCCTCATGCTGCGCATTTACGTCGACTTTGACAAGTTATCCAAAGGTGAGGAGATGACGATTCACAGCTCGACTTACACAACCTCCACGGCTCGGGTATAAGGGAGCGTGCCCATACACTCAAAGAAATAATTCATCGGATGAACATGATTTAATCATGCCACCTATATTTCATCTAAACCAGTGTTTCTCAACAAGGGGTGGTACAGCCCACTCAATGGTGTTTTAAGCCCTGCGACAAAAATGTCCCAAAAAGCCAGAAATTCATGCCTGTTTGATGCAATTAATCCAAAACATCTCCGGGCTCCTGAAGACTTTTTTCTGAGTTTTGGAGAGCAGATTTCAGGACACAGCTATGAAGTTAAATTACATCATTGAGTGATTTTCTGAAGAACTTTGCAAGTAGACCGCCTTTTGCTGATGAAGCAGGTTCTGTAGTATCAGTGTCAACAAAAGAGACTGATGAGGAATCAGTCAGGCTCTGGACTGCTAGAGAATGATGCATCATTGAGTCATCTTCTGAAGAACTTTGCAAGTAGACCACATTTAAAGTCACTTCGTCATCAATTTCAGAGATCATAGACAGATTTATGAACTCCTTTCCAAAATCAATATCTTGATATTGAAGACGAAAATCTTGCTGTCAAACTCAGTTTCACTATAAGGGCCACACTAGAAAATGAGAATCACATTAAGGGCCAGACATGTTTAGTTTATTGACATGCTTTTATTTAATTGAAAGTCAAAAAACGTTGACTGTATTGTTGCGTGTCTCATACAGCTCGGTCACTTACAGTTTGGTCGACAAAAGTCAGCAAAAAAGTTCCTTCATAGATGCACAATGATTACATATTTTACAACAACCTGTTTCACAGGCCTGAATATGCAAACTCTCTGCTTCTGTGGGAATTTCTTAATGTCGGAGTCGGCAAATCAGCCGAATTCTGTTTTGAGTGTAGCGTAATTACAGTTTGAAAACACCAAAAATATTTGTGAACCTAAACTGATATGTGGGCCGGATGAAAACTTGCAAGGGGCCGGATTTGGCCCGCGGGCCTTGAGTTTGACACATGTGCTCTAATCCAAAACTAGTCTTTATAGTCGGTACAATTCTTCCATGGTGCCTGGTATCCCTGCTGGCAGGATTAGCTTCCTGGCATTACATTACATTACATTACATGTCATTTAGCTGACACTTTTATCCAAATCGACTTACAATTGTTATATATATCAGAGGTTGCACGCCTCTGGAGCAACTAGGGGTTAAGAGTAGTGCTGTCAGTCAAACGAGTTAGATAGATCGCAAGGTTAACGTTCTTTTTGGCCTAGCAAACTTTGTAGTTCTTTCACATGCTGTTGCAACAACTAGTAACGTTAGAAAAACTACAACACCACACCGAATCTAGCTAGACCGGAAACACAACAACAGGCACGCCACACACACTGGTTTGGGCTTGCGAGCCGGCCAAAGAGTAGCTAGTAGGCTAACGGTACGTTTTGAGTGGATGGCGAGCGGCGAGACGCCGAAATGGACGCCAATAAGATTGTGAATGGAAAGTTTACTTTTAAAAAGTTGCCAAATGGTTCCATTGACAAGACCAAAGTGATCTGTGTGTTTTGTCGTCGTGAACTGAGCTATCATCGCAGCACGTCCAGTCTGAAATACCACCTGATGGCCGAGCTCACAGCTGATGGCCGAGCTCACAGCTGATGGCCGAGCTCACAGCTGATGGCCGAGCTCACAGCTGATGGCCGAGCACACAGCTGATGGCCGAGCTCACAGCTGATGGCCGAGCTCACAGCTGATGGCCGAGCGCACACAGCTGATGGCCGAGCACACAGCTGATGGCCGAGCGCACAGCTGATGGCCGAGCACGCACAGCTGATGGCCGAGCACACAGCTGATGGTCGAGCACACAGCTGATGGTCGAGCACACAGCTGATGGTCGAGCGCGCACAGCTGATGGCCGAGCACGCACAGCTGATGGCCGAGCTCACAGCTGATGCCAATTCCCCCCCGCCACCCCTCGTCAAAGCCAGGCGACAAAAGCACAAAGCGAGCCGATCCACTTTTCCATGTTGAAAAGAGCATTAAAATGAGAAAAAAATAATGGGACAAAAAGAAATCAAGGGACATTTAGAATAGATAAAAATGTGCGATTAATTGCGAGTTAATTATGACATTAATGCGATTAAATATTTTAATCGTTTGACAGCACTAGTTAAGTGTCTTGCTCAGGGACACATTGGTTGATGTATGGCAGCTGGAATTGAACCAAAGGCATGTGTCATAACCATTGCACCATCACCTCGCCTTGCATCATCCTCAATGAATCATCCTCATGAGTCTCATAGGATGGCTCACTGTGGAGACCTGAACACACGTCACTTTTATGACAAACTGTGCCTTGTAATGTTAATCTATTTGACAGGTACAATACACCGGTTCTTAGCAGTACCAGAGCAGGTTATAAGATAATTTTCCTATGTCCCTCCCTTAGCAGGCGAGAGACTAGCATCTTTGTCGAAAGGAAAATTTCACAGCATTAAAACACCAACAATACCAAGAATAACGATCACAACATTAGGACACAACATTAAGATAACTGAGTTGATGCATGATGGGTACATGATTGGGTTGATTGTGGGGGAAAATACCTACCAACTTCCATATTACTATTACTACTTTCCGTGCAAGTCAGAGAAACCTGAGTAGGCAGCTAAAGGGACGTCATCAAGTAGTTCCCCACGCTCAGTCAGAGCCACCTATTTTAGTATCTGTAGTTACACATAAATTACTCAACTTAATGCAGAGGAGCAAAAAGCAATATCATACTAACCCAAATAGAGATAATGAAATCATCATTTTAAAAATGGCTGATCAGTGAAAATATAATACCAAGGAAACAGTCATACTTATGATCTAATCTTTGGGTTCGAAGCAGAAAAATCACATGTAATTAATGTTGACGCTACAGATTTATATTTAACTTGCTTCTTATTATGTTGCCAGAGCTGCTGCGACAGACCTGTTGCCCTCCAGTTTTAATCTTACAGTAACATTATTTAGCCAGACCCCTAACCTGTAAGATTGTTTTTTCCAAAATTAGGCCCTATGTTCCCACATTTGCTTTTTCATGAATTTGTATCAGATTTTATCCCCCTAACCCTAAAAAATCTTCTGGGAGGATAGGGCATAAATTGAAGGGAAATGTAGGAACACAAGACCAAATTTTGAAAATGTCCTAGAAATGTGAGAGGTTGGTACCTAGTTTTATGAAAAATCTTCGAAATGTGGGAACATAGGGCCTCATTTTAAGAAAAATCTTCGAAATGTGGGAACATAGGGCCTCATTTTAAGAAAAATCTTTGAAATGTGGGAACATAGGGCCTAATTTTAAGAAAAATCTTAGAAATGTGGGAACATAGGGCCTAATTTTAAGAAATATTGTAGAAATGTGGGAACATAGGGCCTAATTTTAAGAAAATTCTGAAAAATGTGGGAACATAGGGCCTAATTTTAAGAAAAATCTTAGAAATGTGGGAACATAGGGCCTAATTTTAAGAAATATCTGAGAAATGTGGGAACATAGGGCCTAATTTATAAAACATCTTAGAAATGTGGGAACATAGGGCCCCATTTTAAGAAAAACTCTTAGACATTTGGGAAAATAGGGCCTAATTTTAAGAAAAATTTTAGAAATGTGGGAACATAGGGCCTAATTTTAAGAAAATCGTAGAAATGTGGGAACATAGGGCCTAATTTTAAGAAAAATCTTAGAAATGGGAAACATAGGGTCCCATTAACAAAAAACTTAGACATTTGGGAAAATAGACCCTAAGAAAATTGTAGAAATGAGAATGGAACGAAATGAAAGATGGCTGATCAAGGAAATTTCTGAGAAATGGAACATCGGCCAAGAAGAATTAAGAAATGGGAACTAGGAAAATGAGGAAATGTGGAATGAAGAAATGGAAGGGCGACAGAAATGGAGAATGAAAACAAAAATGGAACATGAAACGTAGGGAACGAAATGAAACGAAAAAAACGAGAAATGTGGAACGAAGAAAAATTTGAAAAAAGGAATGTGGAATAAGGGCCACAAAGAAAAATGAGAAATGGGAATGGCGAAAATAGGAAGAAATGGGAACTGAGAATGGAAGAAATGGAACAGAGAAATGTGGAAATGGACCTATGAATGAAAAAAGGAGGAAATGGAATGGGAACAGGAACACCGGAAATGAACAATGGAGGAAATGTGGAATGGCCCGAAGAAAACGGAAATGGAACATGGAATGTGGAACAGACCCGGAAAGAAGAAACCAGAAAGGAAACAAGAAGTGGAATAGAATGAATAAACGGAAGGAAATGGAACGGAGAAATGGAATAGGAGGACCAAGAAATAACGGAATGTGGAATGGACGGGAACAACGGAGGAAATGGAAATAACGGAAGGAAGGAAATAGAAATGGAAATGAGGACAGGAAATGGAAACAAGGAAATAAGGAGAAAAATGGAAGAGGAAAGAGAAAAGGAAAAGAAGGATGGAAAAAATAACGAAATGGAATGGAATGAGGGCCAAGGAAAAGAAAAAGAATGAGAAATGGAAATGAAGAAGAAAAGAGGAAAAAAAGAAATGGGAATAAGGAAGAAAAAGGAAATAGAAGAAGAATGAGAATGAAGAATGGAATAACGGAGGAAAAGGGAAGGGGGAAAGAAAATGGAATGAATGGAATGGATGGAATGGAATGGAATGGAATGGAAAAGGGAGGAATGAGAGGAATGGAAATGGAAATGGGAATGAATGAAGAAGGAGAAATGAGAAGAGGAAGAAATGGAAATGGAATAGAGGGGGGGAGAGAAGAAGAAATGGGAAGAGTAGGGGAGGAAGGAGGATGGAATGGAAATGGGAATGGAAGGGAAGGAAAATGGAGAAATGGAATGGAAGGAAAGTGGAAATGGGAATGAAGAAAAAGAGAAATGGGGAATGCAAATGGAAAATGAAATGGGAAGAGAAATGAAGAAAATGGAAAAGGGGAGAGTGGAAATGGAATGGAATGGAAGGAAATGGGAATGGAGGAAATGGAAGAGAAGGGAAAGGGAAGAGGGGAAGGGAAGAAAGAGAAATGGAAGAATGGAAATGGAATGGAATGGAAGAAAATGGAGGAAAGGGAATGGAATGGAAATGGGAATGGGAATGAGAAAAGGGAATAAGAAAATGGAAATGGGAATGAAAAATGGAGTATAGGGGAATGGAAGGAAATGGAGGAAATGGAAAGGAAAATGGAGGGGAATGAAAAAGAAGGGAATGGGAGGAATGGAAAATGGGGGGAAGGAGAAAATGGAAATGGGAACATAGGTGAGTGAAGAGGTGGAAATGGGAAGGAAGGAATAATGAAAAGGAAGGAAAATGGATGGGAACAAACTGGGGAACATAGAAAGCTGATGGAACCATTGCTGAGAGGGGCTGGAAATGGGGTGTGACACATAGGGCTGTGGGTGAGGTGTGGGAACATAGGCTGTGGGGAACATAGGCTGTGAACATAGGCTGTGGGAACAAGTGGGGACATAGGGTGAATTTGGTTGGGAAACATGCTGGGGCCATAGCTGTGGGGACATAGGGCGGGCATAGTGTGGGCCATGGTGGACGGGGTTTGGGACGAACCCGTTTAGGACACTCGCTTTGAAGCGATGGGGAGGATTTCCTGCATGTAGCCTTCACTTAAACACTGTACCTCACAAAGCTGATTAATGCTGGTCATTTCCTCCATTCCAGCTAAAGAAAACAGAGCAGAGACAAAATATCTCACACGGGGTCAAAGCTTCGAGGAAATACCACTTCACGCTGACATAATGTGACGTTCAGAAGCTGTGAAACGTCTTCGCTCCGTAACCTTTTGGCACATCTGGTGTTCAGCTATTTCACAGTTTTGACAGCCGTGTGTACACACAGTGCTGTGTGGTCATATAGCCACGGCACAAGTAGTAGAGTTCTTAAAACTGTGTTCGACCATTGAAAAATTAACTAGAGATTGGTTCACATGAACTGCTGCTGTGCAGACTGTGGTTAGGGTCAGATGAATGTAGCGGAGTAACTAAAGTAACTAGTAACTAAAGCTGTAACAGATGAATGTAGAGGAGTAACTAAAGGAACTAGTAACTAAAGCTGTAACAGATGAATGTAGAGGAGTAACTAAAGGAACTAGTAACTAAAGCTGTAACAGACGAATGTAGTAGAGTAACTAAAGTAACTATTAACTAAAGCTGTAACAGATGAATGTAGCGGAGTAACTAAAGTAACTAGTAACTAAAGCTGTAACAGATGAATGTAGAGGAGTAACTAAAGGAACTAGTAACTAAAGCTGTAACAGACGAATGTAGTAGAGTAACTAAAGTAACTAGTAACTAAAGCTGGAACAGATGAATGTAGCGGAGTAACTAGTAACTAGTAACTAAAGCTGTAACAGATGAATGTAGCGGAGTAACTAGTAACTAAAGCTGTAACAGATGAATGTAGCGGAGTAACTAAAGTAACTAGTAACTAAAGCTGTAACAGATGAATGTAGCGGAGTAACTAAAGTAACTAGTAACTAAAGCTGGAACAGATGAATGTAGCTGGAGTAACTAAAGGAACTAGTAACTAAAGCTGGAACAGATGAATGTGGGGGTAAGGCTATTAACTAAAGCTGGAACAGATGAATGTGGCGGAGTAACTAAAGTAACTAGTAACCGTAAAGCTGGAACAGATGAAATGTAGGGAGTAACCAAAGTAACTAGTAACCAAAGCTGGAACAGATGAATGTAGTGGAGTAACTAAAGTAACTAGTAACTAAAGCTGGAATAGATGAATGTAGCGGTAACTAAAGTAACTAGTAACTCAAAGCTGGAACAGATGAATGTAGTGGAGTAACTAAAGTAACTAGTAACTAAAGCTGGAACAGATGAATGTAGTGGAGTAACTAAAGTAACTAGTAACCAAAGCTGGAACAGATGAATGTAGTGGAGTAACTAAAGTAACTAGTAACTAAAGCTGGAACAGATGAATGTAGCGGAGTAACTAAAGTAACTAGTAACTAAAAGCTGGAACAGATGAATGTAGCGGAGTAACTAAAGTAACTAGTAACTAAAGCTATAACAGATGAATGTAGCGGAGTAACTAAAGTAACTAGTAACTAAAGCTGGAACAGATTAATGTAGCGGAGTAAACTAAAGTAACTAGTAACTAAAGCTGGAACAGATGAATGTAGCGGAGAAACTAAAGTAACTAGTAACTAAAGCTGTAACAGATGAATGTAGCGGAGTAACTAAAGTAACTAGTAACTAAAGCTGGAACAGATGAATGTAGCGGAGTAACTAAAGTAACTAGTAACTAAAGCTGGAACAGATGAATGTAGTGGAGTAACTAAAGTAACTAGTAACTAAAGCTGTAACAGATGAATGTAGTGGAGTAACTAAAGTAACTAGTAACTAAAGCTGGAACAGATGAATGTAGTGGAGTAACTAAAGTAACTAGTAACTAAAGCTGGAACAGATGAATGTAGCGGAGTAACTAAAGTAACTAGTAACTAAAGCTGGAACAGATGAATGTAGCGGAGTAACTAAAGTAACTAGTAACTAAAGCTATAACAGATGAATGTAGCGGAGTAACTAAAGTAACTAGTAACTAAAGCTGGAACAGATTAATGTAGCGGAGTAACTAAAGTAACTAGTAACTAAAGCTGGAACAGATGAATGTAGCGGAGTAACTAAAGTAACTAGTAACTAAAGCTGGAACAGATGAATGTAGCGGAGAAACTAAAGTAACTAGTAACTAAAGCTGTAACAGATGAATGTAGCGGAGTAACTAAAGTAACTAGTAACTAAAGCTGGAACAGATGAATGTAGAGGAGTAACTAAAGTAACTAGTAACTAAAGCTGGAACAGATGAATGTAGCGGAGTAACTAAAGTAACTAGTAACTAAAGCTGGAACAGACGAATGTAGTGGAGTAAAAAGAACAATATTTCTGTCTCATTTCTGGCATGGTGGCACAGTGGTTAGCACTGTGGCCTCACAGCAAGAAGGTTCTGAGATCAAATCCAGCTCGTTCTGGGCCTTTCTGAGTGGAGTTTGCATGTTCTCCACCATGTTTGCGTGGCTTTCCTCTGGCTGCTCTGGTTTCCCCCACCATCAAAAAACATGTACTAGGTTCTCCAGTCAGTGCCCTTGAGCAAGGCACTGGCTCAGATCTGGAGTTGGTCCCCGGGTGCTGTGATTGGCTGCCCACTGCTCCCTTGAGGGATGGGTTAAATACAGAGAATGAAATTCGCTACATGTATGTGACAATTTACCTTTTAAAATGTAGAAAGTGGCATGAAAAGAAAAGACTCAAGTAAAGTACAAGGACCTCAACATTTGGTGCTGAAGTACAAGTACTGGAGTACATGTACTTAGTTACATTCCAGCGCTGTGTTTTGTGTAAATCGCTGTTGCATGTCGACTGTTTTCGAGGCGACCGTGTGAGAACAGATTTATGTATCCGAGCGTTACGCAGCTCATCTTTCAGGACTCTGAGTTTGTTGATGTTGAGAGAGACTCAGACGGTCCGGATGTTTCTCGCCTCTCAGGTTAACAGAGCTCCACTTTCACTGAAGCTCTGATCACAACATGGACCTGAGTGCATGCAGCGTGTAATCTAAAGCTCTGTTCAGAACCAGAACATGGACCTGAGTGCATGCAGAGTGTAATCTAAAGCTCTGTTCAGAACCAGAACATGGACCTGAGTGCATGCAGAGTGTAATCTAAAGCTCTGTTCAGAACCAGAACATGGACCTGAGTGCATGCAGAGTGTAATCTAAAGCTCTGTTCAGAACCAGAACATGGACCTGAGTGCATGCAGCGTGTAATCTAACCGTGCGTACACACCGCCGCCGACTTGAGCGTCTAAAGTTACCGGAAGTCATTTTCAACGGAAGCTTCTCTCAGCTGCAGAAAGTTGAACTTTGGTCAACTTTATGGTAATGAGCTATGATGCGGTTCAGCGGCAAACGCCAGCAACCAATCAGAATATAGACGTCCTTCGTGCTGGCTGATTCCAGAGAAACATACGATGTAAACTTTTGTTCCTACAAAGATATTAGTTCAGAGGAAATGGAGGAAAAGCTCATAATCACCATTGCTGGGTCCCCCTATCATTTATGATATGATATTGTTTGTGTATAGGGACCAGTTAACGTTACCTGCCGGTCACATGGTCTCTAAACAGTCTCATGGTCTCTAAACAGTCTCATGGTCTCTAAACAGTCACATGGTCTCTAAACAGTCTCATGGTCTCTAAACAGTCACATGGTCTCTAAACAGTCTCATGGTCTCTAAACAGTCACATGGTCTCTAAACAGTCTCATGGTAGGCTCGTTCAAGATGAGCCAGATCTGCGCAGAATCGATCACCGGCGATCGCCGCCCGTTGCATGCCGGGTAGATTTGTGTCCGACTTGATCCCGACTTGCTCTGACGTCATGCACACGTGGGCAACGATAATCTCACGAGACCAAGGCGGCCGCAGTTCTGAGACGCAGGTAGCGCAGTTGCTTTTCAGCGACTGCAAGAGCCAGGCGGACGCAGGCGGACCCAGGGCATGCTGGGAAACGCCGGTCTCTCAGCTGATCGAACAGCTGATTGGTTCAGAATCGACTCAACATGATGACGTTTTATATAAACTTTTTATTGATTTTCAATCGGAGGGATTTTAACTGTGATTTGTCTGATTTAAAAGCTTATTCTGTACAGAACACATGTTGTGAGGCTGATAGTTGTGTTTAAAAGTCAGAGAGACTAAATCTGTTCAGGTTACAGATCACCTACAGTCTGTTGTTTATTAAAATCAGCAACAGATCGCATGTAGAGCATTCTGACAGCTACTCCGTCATAATAAAATCAACTGGAGACTGTGTAGGAGCTGATATAGGGGTCTGATAACATTTTATTAAATCGGAATTCGGACCACAGTGTTTGTGTCACTTCCTGTTGAGCCTGAAGGCTGCTGTCAGCTGCTGGAGTCAGCTGGAAAACTGTCCGATTTGAGAGCGGACTTTGTCACCACCCTGCTGCTGCCGCCTGCCTCGCTACTCTTTACAGGCGGGCGCACTTCATCTTGAACGAAGCCTATGTCTCTAAATATTTTTTTTTAACCCATTTTTTTAATTTTTATTTTTATTTTTCCCCCAGTCACATGGCCTCTAAACAGTCACATGGTCTCTAAATAGTCACATGGTCTCTAAACAGTCACATGGCCTCTAAATAGTCACATGGTCTCTAACCAGTCACATGGTCTCTAACCAGTCACATGGCCTCTAAACAGTCACATGGTCTCTAACCAGTCACATGGTCTCTAAACAGTCACATGGCCTCTAAACAGTCACATGGTCTCTAAATAGTCATATGGTCTCTAAACAGTCACATGGTCTCTAACCAGTCACATGGTCTCTAACCAGTCACATGGTCTCTAAACAGTCATATGGTCTCTAAACAGTCATATGGTCTCTAAACAGTCACATGGTCTCTAACCAGTCACATGGTCTCTAACCAGTCACATGGCCTCTAAACAGTCACATGGCCTCTAAACAGTCACATGGTCTCTAAACATGCCCAAAGATGCATATTTTGCGCGGAAATCTGCAATTTATGCGACGAAAGTGCGCTGTATTTGAAAAAATGCGTAAATATATCAATATGCGGACTTTGGCTGATTAGGCGTTGAATTATGCGATCGCATAATCACGTTTTTCTGGAGGGACTGGATTATGGGTTATTATGGCTTGAAAAAATACAATCTACAATCAAACTAACCTACGTGTGATTAATGACTGACAGACAGAAAAGAGAAACTTCTTCACAGCTGTTTTGTCACCGTCACAACGAGACTTTATGTTTGCTTTGGGATTTTCAAGCTCTCCGTAATTTTGCAATAATGTTCCCCCGTATTGATATTTGATTTTGGGGGGGTTGCTATGGTGTAGAAAACTTGCAAACACACGAGTTCGTCTGCGCTTTTTGTCTAATTTAACCGACCATAAACTGAATTGTATGCGTGAGATGTTGCAAACAAGTTACGGCAGATTAAGATTTGTGAAAAGAGAAACGTCTTCACAGTTGTCAGCTGTCATAACAAGACTTTACTAAGGGTTAGGTTTTGGGATTTCAAACTCTCTGTAATGCTCCACCTATTTATATTTGATTGTGTGCAAACAGAGCGCTTTTGTCAATGCTTTTGTCCTTTGTTTGGAAATTTCACACTTTCCGTGCCACCACCACGTAATGCTGTGTTAACAGTTTGTAGCTGGACCGGTGTTGTGTCTGTGTTAGTGTCTCCCAGAGCAGATGGAGATGGTATAACCAGCGTTGTGTCTGTGTATGTGTCTCCCAGAGCAGATGGAGTTGGTATAACCAGTGTTGTGTCTGTGTATGTGTCTCCCAGAGCTGATGGAGTTGGTATAACCAGTGTTGTGTCTGTGTTAGTGTCTCCCAGAGCAGATGGAGTTGGTATAACCAGTGTTGTGTCTGTGTTAGTGTCTCCCAGAGCAGATGGAGATGGTATAACCAGTGTTGTGTCTGTGTTTGTGTCTCCCAGAGCAGATGGAGTTGGTATAACCAGTGTTGTGTCTGTGTTTGTGTCTCCCAGAGCAGATGGAGTTGGTATAACCAGTGTTGTGTCTGTGTTAGTGTCTCCCAGAGCAGATGGAGTTGGTATAACCAGCGTTGTGTCTGTGTTTGTGTCTCCCAGAGCAGATGGAGATGGTATAACCACTGTTGTGTCTGTGTTAGTGTCTCCCAGAGCAGATGGAGTTGGTATAACCAGTGTTGTGTCTGTGTTAGTGTCTCCCAGAGCAGATGGAGTTGGTATAACCAGTGTTGTGTCTGTGTTAGTGTCTCCCAGAGCAGATGGAGTTGGTATAACCAGTGTTGTGTCTGTGTTTGTGTCTCCCAGAGCAGATGGAGTTGGTATAACCAGTGTTGTGTCTGTGTTAGTGTCTCCCAGAGCAGATGGAGTTGGTATAACCAGTGTTGTGTCTGTGTTTGTGTCTCCCAGAGCAGATGGAGATGGTATAACCAGTGTTGTGTCTGTGTTAGTGTCTCCCAGAGCAGATGGAGATGGTATAACCAGCGTTGTGTCTGTGTTAGTTTCTCCCAGAGCAGATGGAGATGGTATAACCAGCGTTGTGTCTGTGTTAGTTTCTCCCAGAGCAGATGGAGATGGTATAACCAGTGTTGTGTCTGTGTTAGTGTCTCCCAGAGCAGATGGAGATGGTATAACCGGTGTTGTGTCTGTGTTAGTTTCTCCCAGAGCAGATGGAGATGGTATAACCAGCTTTGTGTCTGTGTTAGTGTCTCCCAGAGCTGTTGGAGATGGTATAACCAGTGTTGTGTCTGTGTTAGTGTCTCCCAGAGCAGATGGAGTTGGTATAACCAGTGTTGTGTCTGTGTTAGTGTCTCCCAGAGCAGATGGAGTTGGTATAACCAGTGTTGTGTCTGTGTTAGTGTCTCCCAGAGCAGATGGAGTTGGTATAACCAGCGTTGTGTCTGTATTTGTGTCTCCCAGAGCAGATGGAGTTGGTATAACCAGTGTTGTGTCTGTGTTTGTGTCTCCCCAGAGCACATGGAGTTGGTATAACCAGTGTTGTGTCTGTGTTTGTGTCTCCCAGAGCAGATGGAGATGGTATAACCAGCGTTGTGTCTGTGTTTGTGTCTCCCAGAGCAGATGGAGATGGTATAATCAGTGTTGTGTCTGTGTTTGTGTCTCCCAGAGCAGATGGAGATGGTATAACCAGTGTTGTGTCTGTGTTTGTGTCTCCCAGAGCAGATGGAGATGGTATAACCAGCGTTGTGTCTGTGTTAGTGTCTCCCAGAACAGATGGAGTTGGTATAACCAGTGTTGTGTCTGTGTTTGTGTCTCCCAGAGCAGATGGAGTTGGTATAACCAGCGTTGTGTCTGTGTTAGTGTCTCCCAGAGCAGATGGAGTTGGTATAACCAGTGTTGTGTCTGTGTTTGTGTCTCCCAGAGCAGATGGAGTTGGTATAACCAGCGTTGTGTCTGTGTTTGTGTCTCCCAGAGCAGATGGAGATGGTATAACCGGTGTTGTGTCTGTGTTAGTTTCTCCCAGAGCAGATGGAGATGGTATAACCAGTGTTGTGTCTGTGTTAGTTTCTCCCAGAGCAGATGGAGTTGGTATAACCAGTGTTGTGTCTGTGTTTGTGTCTCCCAGAGCAGATGGAGTTGGTATAACCAGTGTTGTGTCTGTGTTAGTGTCTCCCAGAGCAGATGGAGATGGTATAACCGGTGTTGTGTCTGTGTTAGTTTCTCCCAGAGCAGATGGAGATGGTATAACCAGCTTTGTGTCTGTGTTAGTGTCTCCCAGAGCTGTTGGAGATGGTATAACCAGTGTTGTGTCTGTGTTAGTGTCTCCCAGAGCAGATGGAGTTGGTATAACCAGTGTTGTGTCTGTGTTAGTGTCTCCCAGAGCAGATGGAGTTGGTATAACCAGTGTTGTGTCTGTGTTAGTGTCTCCCAGAGCAGATGGAGTTGGTATAACCAGCGTTGTGTCTGTGTTTGTGTCTCCCAGAGCAGATGGAGTTGGTATAACCAGTGTTGTGTCTGTGTTTGTGTCTCCCAGAGCAGATGGAGTTGGTATAACCAGTGTTGTGTCTGTGTTTGTGTCTCCCAGAGCAGATGGAGATGGTATAACCAGCGTTGTGTCTGTGTTTGTGTCTCCCAGAGCAGATGGAGATGGTATAACCAGCGTTGTGTCTGTGTTAGTGTCTCCCAGAGCAGATGGAGATGGTATAACCAGCGTTGTGTCTGTGTTTGTGTCTCCCAGAGCAGATGGAGATGGTATAACCAGCGTTGTGTCTGTGTTAGTGTCTCCCAGAGCAGATGGAGTTGGTATAACCAGTGTTGTGTCTGTGTTTGTGTCTCCCAGAGCAGATGGAGTTGGTATAACCAGCGTTGTGTCTGTGTTTGTGTCTCCCAGAGCAGATGGAGTTGGTATAACCAGCATTGTGTCTGTGTTTGTGTCTCCCAGAGCAGATGGAGATGGTATAACCAGCATTGTGTCTGTGTATGTGTCTCCCAGAGCAGATGGAGTTGGAGCATTCGGACCTGCGTTGGGTTGGAGCGTGGTGGCTCGGCTTCCTGCTGGCTGCCTGCCTCCTGTTCCTCGCGGCGCTGCCGTACCTCTTCTTCCCCAGAGACATGCCCAAAGAGGTGAGAAAACATCCCTCCTGATCCTCAGATCTCTGCGGGGTAAATCCAGACAGCTAGCTAGACTATCTGTCCAATCTGAGTTCTCTGTTGCACGACTAAACACAAACTTTTGAACGTAAACATGTTCCACCAAAACAAGTTCCTTACAGAGGCTATTTTGCAGAGACACCGCTACTCTGTCCAGAGCTTAGCAACACCCCAAGACGATCGTGATTGGTTTAAAGCTGAGTATAGTGTACGAAATCTGGGTGGGTAGCGTACTATTTAATAAACACTAAGCCCCCAACCCCACTATCCCACCCATAGTGTTCTATTTATTTACAAATGTACATACTGTAAGATGTACATACTGTAACTACACTTATACAGAGCCATATTCTGCTGCTCTCCATACCATTCATCCTGCACATACACTTATTCTCACTACTCTTATAATGTTACCGTTTCTGCACTACAATGGTACTGTTACCACACTGCACATAGCTGTACATACTGTACATATCTGTCTATATGGTTCATACTGAAAATCCATATTTATTTGTATTTTATATGTTTTTATCAAAATATATTCTGTTAAAACACTGCATATATCTATATTATTCTTCCTACTATTATATATTTACTGCTGCTACATTGCAAATATCTGTACATGTTCATACATTGTTCATATTACATAGCCACATGTATTCTGCCCTTATAAGGTAACTGAATACACTGCACATATTTATATATAATTTAAATTACTCTATACCACCTTCTGTAAACCAACTGTATACTACTGTCTACACTGCACTACATTTCTTGTTCTGTCTATACTTGTATATCATATTGCACTTTTCTGCTCCTTTTGCACTTCTGGTTGGACGCAAACTGCATTTTGTTGTCTTTGTACTTGTACTCTGCACAATGACAATAACATTGAATCTAATCTAATCTAATATAGGGAATAGTGAGGGAGTGAATGAGGGAACGGTTTCCAATTGATGTGAGAATCGCTGTGATTGGTGTGTGTCTGATAGAAATGATAATTCAATCAGCGGGCGTATGACCTCTGTGTCCTGCATGAACTAACGCTAAGATTAATACTGTATTAAAGGTCCCATGACATGGTGCTCTTTGGATGCTTTTATATAGGCCTTAGTGGTCCCCTAATACTGTATCTGAAGTCTCTTTTATATAGACCTTAGTGGTCCCCTAATACTGTATCTGAAGTCTCTTTTATATAGACCTTAGTGGTCCCCTAATACTGTATCTGAAGTCTCTTTTATATAGACCTTAGTGGTCCCTTAATACTGTATCTGAAGTCTCTTTTATATAGACCTTAGTGGTCCCCTAATACTGTATCTGAAGTCTCTTTTATATAGGCCTTAGTGGTCCCCTAATACTGTATCTGAAGTCTCTTTATATATAGAACCTTAGTGGTCCCCTAATACTGTATCTGAAGTCTCTTTTATATGGGCCTTGGTGGTCCCCTAATACTGTAACTGAAGTCTCTTTTATATAGGCCTTAGTGGTCCCCTAATACTGTATCTAAAGTCTCTTTTATATAGACCTTAGTGGTCCCCTAATACTGTATCTGAAACTCTTTTTTATATAGACCTTAGTGGTCCCCTAATACTGTATCTGAAGTCTCTTTTATATAGACCTTAGTGGTCCTCTAATACTGTATCTGAAGTCTCTTTTATATAGGCCTTAGTGGTCCCCTAATACTGTATCTGAAGTCTCTTTTATATAGACCTTAGTGGTCCCCTAATACTGTATCTGAAGTCTCTTTTATATAGGCCTTAGTGGTCCCCTAATACTGTATCTGAAGTCTCTTTTATATAGGCCTTAGTGGTCCCCTAATACTGTAAAAAAAAAATGTGGGATGTGCAAAAAGTATTGAGAATGTGCAGAGGACAGGATGTAGTATTAAGGTCCAAAGTGTGAAATAAGGGTTACATAATAAGGGTAAAGAAGAAATGTAGAAAATGCTCCTGAAGTGAACTCCAGGCAGCCTGACAAGCTCCGGCAGGAATCTGTCTGCGTGGGGGTCTGGCTCAGTTCCCAAAAACACAGTTAGAGAAAGTTCAACTCTGCCCATGTTTAGATAAGAAACAGGTGATCTGTTTTACGATTGCTCAACACACTTTCTGAACTGACAAACAGCCAAACTTAAGCACTTTCACTTTTAAACACCAAATATTTGCATGCATGAGTCTGTGTGTGTGTGTGTGTCTCTATGTGTGTTTGTGTGTGTGTCTCTCTGTGTGTTTGTGTGTGTGTGTGTGTGTGTGTATCTGTGTGTGTCTGTGTTTGTGTGTGCTTGTGTGTGTGTGTCTGTGTGTGTGCGTGCATATGTGTGTTTGTGTGTGTTGTGTGTGTCTGTGCTTTTGTGTGTGTGTGTGTATTGTTTGTGTCTGTGCTTGTGTGTGTTTGTGTCTGTGTGAGTGTGTGTGTGTGTGTCTGTGTGTGTGCGTGCGTGTGTGGGTGTGTGTGCATGCATCTGTGCTTGTGTGTGTCTGTGTGTATGTGTGTGCTTGTGTGTGTCTGTGTATGTGTGTGTGTCTGTGTGTGTGTGTGTGTCTGTGCTTGTGTGTATGTGTGTGTGTGCTTGTGTGTATGTGTGTGCTTGTGTGTGTCTGTATGTGTGTGTGTGTGTCTTTGTGTGTGTTTCTGTGTGTGTGTGTGTTTCTGTGTGTGTGTGTCTGTGCTTGTGTGTTGACACTGTACTTAAATGACAAATAACACAGAAATAAACACAACATAGCTTAATGGATCAATTCACAAAATGATTATTTTGTAGGAAAGATAGTTTCAATCATTTCTCAGCAGTTGTTTTTCAGAATGGTGAGGGGCAGGCTAAGTTAGCCACGTAGCTAAGCTATGCTATGCTATGCTAGGTTAAGCTAGGCTAGGCTAAGCGCAGCCAGGTGTTTTTTTTTTTTAGTAGCAGTAGTTCTGTAGGTCGAAGATGCTGCAGGGCCGGAAGCAGCACTGCTCTACAATGTCACGCTTCTTCAGCGGGAGGAAACCTGGCGGGGCAAACACACGGAGGTCCAGGGGTTAGAGGGTAGTCTCTGTATGTTTCAACCTGGACCCTGCAACCTCAAATTGGTCCGGTATAGAGCGAAAACGAGCTGTATCGGTCAGTCAGTGTCCACTAAAAGTTGTGTTGTTGCCACTAACAGACTCAGATTATTATTCTAAGTGTCTGACAACATTATGGGATGGATCCCTACAGAGATAGACCTTTTAGTTAAAGAGTAAGATCCTTTTAGTTTAACATGAAACAGCCCCGAAATCACCATCACCAAACTCCACCAGACTCCATGTAAATAATCAGGACTTTTAGTGTGTATAGAGCCAGCATATCTCCACCAGACTCCATGTAAATAATCAGGACTTTTAGCGTGTATAGAGCCAGCATATCTCCACCAGACTCCATGTAAATAATCAGGACTTTTAGTGTGTATAGAGCCAGCATATCTCCACCAGACTCCATGTAAATAATCAGGACTTTTAGCCGTGTATAGAGCCAGCATATCTCCACCAGACTCCATGTAAATAATCAGGACTTTTACGTGTATATAGAGCCAGCATATCTCCACCAGACTCCATGTAAATAATCAGGACTTTTAGCGTGTATAGAGCCAGCATATCTCCACCAGACTCCATGTAAATAATCAGGACCTTTAGCGCGTATAGAGCCAGTATGTTTCCACCAGGCTCCATGTAAATAATCAGGACTTTTAGCGTGTATAGAGCCAGTATATCTCCACCAGACTCCATGTAAATAATCAGGACTTTTAGCGTGTATAGAGCCAGCATATCTCCACCAGACTCCATGTAAATAATCATGACTTTTAGCGGGTATAGAGCCAGCATATCTCCACCAGACTCCATGTTAATAATCAGGACTTTTAAGCGTGTATAGAGCCAGCATATCTCCACCAGACTCCATGTAAATAATCATGACTTTTAGTGTGTATAGAGCCAGCATATCTCCACCAGACTCCATGTAAATAATCAGGACTTTTAGCGTGTATAGAGCCAGCATATCTCCACCAGACTCCATGTAAATAATCAGGACTTTTAGCGTGTATAGAGCCAGCATATCTCCACCAGACTCCATGTAAATAATCATGACTTTTAGCATGTATAGAGCCAGCATATCTCCACCAGACTCCATGTAAATAATCAGGACTTTTAGCGTGTATAGAGCCAGCATATCTCCACCAGACTCCATGTAAATAATCATGACTTTTAGCGTGTATAGAGCCAGCATATCTCCACCAGACTCCATGTAAATAATCAGGACTTTTAGCGTGTATAGAGCCAGCATATCTCCACCAGACTCCATGTTAATAATCAGGACTTTTAGCGGGTATAGATATTTTTTTAAGTTTTTAAAGTGAGTAAAACTTCTAAAGA